>NC_135720.1:84917297-85223797 GCF_964656455.1 Halichoerus grypus | reverse complement strand
TGCCTTATTAATGCAGGTGCCTTCTCTGCTTGGAATATCCTTCAATTTTTTTTTTGTTATTGCTCATTTAGATTTATTTAACTTATGCTTTTGGGCCCAGCTGAAATGTTATACTGCCCCCTGGGCAGAATAAATCATTATCTCCTTTTGCCTTCCCATAGCATTTTTGTCTATTATTTCTTTATAGCTTGCCACTTACTTTTCCTTCTATTACAATTATTTATTTTCATATCCAAGTCCATTAGGCTGAGTGCTATTCAATGGCAGAAATATAATAGGTATATGTGTTTCTCTGACACTTTTCCAAAATCTACCCCAGTACTCACAATGCCTACTGTGTTTGTCCATTAAGGGACAATGATCTTTCATCTTCCTATTTTGATTCAAATATTTATGCATGTTTATGTTACTTGTAATAGTTCTGTGTTTAACTATTTTATTCACATTAACACATAAATTGTGTACTAAGGCTTGTTAGATTAAGTAGCAATTAAAGGATATAAAACTAAGAATGTAAAGATTATTTTGCCATAATGGCATATAAAATTTAAAACTTGATTTCTAATTTGCCGAGTTGACTTACTTTAAACATATAAACTATGCACTACCTGTCAAGATAAATTATGTAATATTGTCATTTTAGGAGAACTTTATAAACCCAGTATGATAGGTATTCCTCATAAATCTGCTAAACCATTCTATTCTTTAAGAGATTATTTTAAACACAAAAACCTAACCTATTTTTAGATGAATGACTCTCTTTTGACTCTTAGACACTATAAGCACTTAAAACTAGGGTGTCAGTAATAATTTCTATATGTTTAATAAATGCAAGACTACCTCATATATGAACAGAGTGTTACTTGAGAAAAAAGTATCTAAAATGTACTGATTGATAAGAGATTCATATATGTATTTTTAGAAATTGTTGCTTTAATATCTTTCCAGGGAGATTATCTTTTCTCAGAAATAATTTTAAGTATAACATTATAATTTTTGTTTCTAAATCTAAAACTCACTCTTCAAGATTCTGTTATTTGCAACAGACACATAACAAAAGTGCCATCAAGTGCCTTATGGCATATTTATATTGTAGCACCATCTACTCTAGTCAAATGTGCCCACCAAAATGTCACAAATAACAGTATTTTTTTTTCTCTGTATGCTGAGATTTCCAAGTTCGTGTTCAAATGGATACAGTCATACCAGTCTGTCACCATATATACCACACCATCCCCACTCCTATGTGTCAAATCTCATGTCCTAATCTGCTCTTCATCTTTCCCCAACACTATTTTTATTTTAAAAAAATCTACCCTGATACCCCAGATCCAATGATATTTCTACCATGAACATATAATGTTAACTTTGCCTGTGCAAAGTTAACATTTCAGGATGAGCTAGAGAACAAAAGAAAAGGTTGAGAAAAATTAATTAAATCCATAAACCTAAGGGTATGTTTTGTACTGCAAAGTAACATTTCAAAGGATAAGTCAACTGAAATGTTTAAGAAAAATTTTCAACAGTTCAGATAGAGTCATTTTAACTACGGTAAATTAGGTTAGACTGAAAAAGAAAGATACTAAATAGGATTCATAAAAAATTATGGTCAAGTATATCATCTGACTAAAGCTTATTGAGCTATAATATATAAATTCACTCAGTTCAGCAATACAGGGGCATTTTAAATTCCCTTTACCAGTGCAACATAATTTTGAAATCTTAATTTGTTTTTATTTATTTTTTCTGCTATGGTTTCAATAGTGCCATAAGAATTTTAAAAGCAGAATCTATTTTAGATCTTCAGGGTCAATGCCTTCTTAGTTTAAAAAAAAAATTACAAATCAACTCAGCAGTAATTTTTCATTCTATTTTCACTTAGCTAAAAAATGACAACCCAAAACATTTCAACTATCTACCCTTTTTGTGATGTGTGTGTACATTTCAAAGAAAAAAATCTGTCATTACAAAAAAGTCATTACAAAAGTAGAATTGGAAAGTCACATCATATTTATTTATACTAGAAATATTTTACTATTATTTCTTCAGGCAACGAAAGGTATCCCACTGGATTTGTTTTCCCATCTCTTCTCTATTTTGTTCTTTTCTCCCAGTTTTAGTCTCTTCCCTTATTTCCTTATGCATCCCAGACTCTGTGGTTGGTCACTTTATTCTGTCACTCTTAGCCCATCCTTTGCTTTGCATCCTACTTCAATCCTTCAACCTACCCTCCCCAGACAACTAAGCACCGATGGAGAATAATCACACTGGTTGTACAGATCTGTTCAACAAAAACACAAATTGATAATTTCATCTCTGTCCCCTGACATATTTATCTATCACTGATTTATCTTCAGTGAGAACCCTCTTTATTCACTTTCATGGCCTATCAAAACCTTTTGCCACTTTCCTCAATTATGTGCCCCAATGGCCTACTCAGTTCTCAGCAAATGACCTGAACTTACACTTCACAGCAAACTGAGACAATGAGATACAAATGACAACTTCCTGTCTACTCTCACTAAGAAATTACTATCTGAGTCCATATCCTTGCTTCCTTCCTTACAACCTAGAGAAGGAGTACCCTTCATTCTATCTAAAGCATCCTGTCTTGGATGTTCTTAATACCATCTCCTCTAGAACTGGATATTGTTCCATCATTCATCCTTTCTGATACTTTTCAGCTTCTCCTGTTCATTAGTTCCATCCCATCATCCCTGAAGTCTCTCCTAATCTATAAAAAAAAAAAAAAAAGCTAAACAAAAATTTCCTTGACCCCGCATGCCTTCTTCAGTTTCTGCCTAATCTCTCTCAATCCCTATGAAGAATTTCCATGAAGACTAATATATAAACTCAGTCACTGATTTATACTCGTTTTTATTCAATTAGATTTCTCTTCATCAACATTTTTCTCACTTTTTTTTTCAGTCCTCTCCTCTGTACCTTCTTTATCTGCTTGCCCTTAGATAACACTTTTTCTGAGGTCCAGTCTCTGTGCTCCTCTAACTCTCTTCCCTCTCAGTTCCTTACATATATATTCAACTGCTTATGAAACCTCCACCTGAATGTCCTGGAGATATCTCAGGTCAACTAATCATTTCTTATAATTCTCTCTAATCTTAGTAAGTATTTTTATCTCAGTTTGGTGATACCAAAATTTACCAAACTACTCAGTAACTGGAGGGCCATTCTTGAATCTTTGTGTTCCTTGAAATTGCTTTGGATCCAAACAATCAGAAATTCTCTCAATTCACCCCTGAATTTATTTCTTCATTTCATGTGCTCATGACCACTGCTTAATTCAGGCTTCCACCATCTCTCCTGGATTACTGTAATACCTCCTTCTGGCTATGCCTCCCATCTGATTTCTATGCTTTGGTCTCAAATCCAGGCTCTATATAACATATAACTGTTATAATTAAGTTATTGGGACAATAAACCAGATCATAACTTCTATTTTCTTATTTAGAACTCTTCATTGAAAAAACAAAACAAACAAAAACTCTTCATTGACTCTTTACTTTCCAAAACATTTTGCGATCTGACTCCTAACTCTTCAATCTCATTTCCTCCCTCCCTCCAAACACAATAACAATGTTTTAAATTCTTTTAAACACATACCCATAATATAGTTTAAGACAATTTTATTTGTGCATTTTGTTCCTCTGCCCAGGGCAACTTCCCTTGATGCACACAGCAGATAAATTCTTCTTTAACCTTGAAATGCAGTTCTGGTGTCACTTTTCCAAAAGCCTTTCTTTTGACTACCATGCACAATGATCTCCTCCAGGTAGAGGTAATTACTTCCTCCTCTGGGCTATCCCAGTATTCTATGCTTAGTCTTCCTATTACTCCATCACAATCTTTAGTTGACCCTACTAAAAAACTGTGAATTTATCTTTTTATAATGGTACCCATGAGTGATTTATGAAGAAATTTACTACATCTGACATATTACTTTACCCTGATATAAAAGCATTTTGAAGATAAGAGTAGAAAAAAAATTGCAGGGGTGCCTGGGGGGCTTAGTCGGTTAAACGTCTGCCTTTGGCTCAGGTCATGATCCCAGGGTCCTGGGATGGAGTGGGCTTCCTGTTCAGTGGGGAGCCTGCTTCTACCTCTCCCTCTGCAGCTCCCTCTGCTTGTGCTCTCTCTCTGTCAAATAAATAAAATCTTAAAAAACAAAAACAACGAAGAAAAGAAATCGCATATTCTGATAGAATGAATCTGGAATCCTTAATTAGGACAGCATAATATTCAAAAGAAAAAAAATCACCTTAATAAACAGAAAGAAGAAAAAAATTCTCTAAAAAAAACAGAGGTTAAAAGCATAGGATCACAGAATTTTTCTCAGAATACACATAAAATACTTAGCATAGTGCCTGGAACACAATTATATGTTCTTAAAAGTGAACTGCTATTAACATTAGTATTATTAAGTAAAATAACTAGATGTGTATGAATGAAAAGTTCTAAGTCATAGGTACTTTTGGTCTTGGTCCTAAGAATTAGAGATTCCACCAAAACTATCTTGAGATTTCAAGGAAAAAGAAAGTCATTTAAGAGTGATTTCTTATTATATTAGTAAATGTAATAAATAAGAACTACCTTTTGTTCCTTGATAAGTAATTAGTTTATAATGGTCCTTTCCCTAATGGAAATCAATATATCACCAAGAAATTCTATTGAAAAGACTTACCAATTTCTTCCTGCTAAAAGTTTCTTTATTACCACATATTAAAACAGATGCATCAAATGATTAACACAGCAAAATGCAAGCCAACTCTTTTCTCACAGACTTATAAATTCTAAGATAGTTGATAAGAGCTGCCCTACCTTCAGGGGCATCGGCATCACATCTCTTTGGCACAGGGAAGGCTGAATTGTTTTTATGGTCATCATAAGTTATATTGCTCTGAAAGACAAAAATATCGTTAAAATGTAAGTATATTAATAAATATTTGGATCAAAAAGTAATCACATTTTATACTCTGTTTTCTATTAAACTACATTTAGCTAATATTCTTATACAAAATTACAATTAGAAGAGAAAGATTTATGGTAAATTTTAACATTAGGGCTTTTTTGCAACAATTTTAGGTCCTGGACTGAACAACAGAACTTCTTCCCAGAGAAACAGCCTACTTATTATTCCACTGTGAAACAAGAAAATATGTTTTGTCCGTGCAAATGCATGATGTCACTTCACTTATTCATAGAAAAAAGTTTAATAAGCATGACCTAGTGAACTAGGTGGACACAATAAGGCAAGAAGAAAATAAAAAGATATAAGAAGTGGAAAATAGGATTCAGGTGATCGTCTAGTACTGTGTTTCCCAAACTCAGGTTACTCACGTACCTCTATTACAGTGTGTGCCTTATATTTGTTCCACCTACATTATTACTTAGTATTTGTCAATGAACTAATTTTTCAACCATTGGTAATATTATGTATGGTACTGTTGGAAGGTTTGATGTGCTTGTTAAATTTTTGTTACTAATTACATGTTAAAGTAAAGAAAGAATGGAGGAATATAGTATAAAAAAGGGGTGATCTGGGCAGATTAGATTAGTAATCAAAGACTCCATTAAAGCAAAGCCTGAACTAGAACCTGAAACACATTTGCATTATTAAGTAGAGCAAGAGGTATTTTAGGAAAAGGAAACAAACTACACAAAGGTTGAATCAGATATGGTCAAAATATTTTAAACTGTCAAAAAACCCAAACTAGCTGTCCAGTTACAAGCAGGAGCCACAGCTGGCTTCTGAAAGATCAACGTAAAGAAAGAGTATAACAAGTAATACGCATCATGTTGAAAGAAAGCTCAGATACCCATAAATAAAATTTTGGGGGTGGGGTTTCCTTTTTTAAATTTAAATTCAATTAATTAACATATACTGTATTATTAGTTTCAGAGGTAGCGTTCAGTGATTCATCAGTTGCACAGAACACCCAGTGCTCATTACCTCATGTGCCCTCCTTCATGCCCATCACCCAGTTACCCCACCCTCCCACCCACCTCCCCTCCAGCAACCCTCAGTTTGTTTCCCATGCTTAGAGTCTCTTATGGTTTGTCTCCCTCTCTGATTTCATCTTGTTTTATTTTTCCCAGTTTTGCTTCTTTTACTAACCAGAATCATGCTGTATTGTTCTTTGATGTGCTTGTTGGAGATGTTCTCAGCCTAGCACTCCTTTTATCCATTCTATATTCCACAGAATTAGTGTCACTGTTTGGGTTGCTTCATTCTGCTGTTATAATTATGCCCACTTTTGTACACAAACTTGAGCACCGGGGCTGGAATTTGAGGGGAAGAGTGCCAGTTTGAGCCCTTGGCAATTTGAGCTGAAGGCGTGTTGACTTGGCATTGAGCAGGTGGCAGGCTGTGTATGCTGACTCGGGCAAGAGGGCGGCTGAACTGTGAATTTGGGACCCAAAGGCCAATGGCATCGTGTGTGACAGGGACGTGGCTGGTTTTGCTTTTAACTTTTATTTTTCTGGGAAACTCTATCTCTCCTTCTATTCTAAATGGAAGCCTTGCTGGATAGAGTATTCTTGGCTGTAGAGTTTTTCCTTTTAGCACTTGGAATTTATCATGCTGCTCCCTTCTGGCCTGCAGAGTTTCTGCTGAAAAACCCACTGATAGCCGTATGGGGTTTCCCTTGTATGTCACTGCTTTCCTTTGTAACACTACAAATAAAATATTTTTAAAGAATCTCCTGTGGAATTCACAGTACTGATGACCAGACATACTTTGCTCATCAAAACTTTTTGGGGAGCCATATTAATAAAACTACTTAAAATATTATTTTAGGGAAAATCCTATGAGTTTTAACAAAGTGCTGAGATAAAGTTCAGTAGCTTAGCATCATGGGAGCCATTTAAGGAACTATAATAATAAAATTCAGTGTTACTAAAAAAAAAAACTTGTATGAAACAAACATAAATATGCTCAAAAATGGGAGTGCAAAACCTGTTTTAGTGATATTAAACTTGATCTGATGAGCTATTATCTTATGCCAACCTTCACAAATTAAAATTTGGTTTTAAATATCACTCTCTTTAAAATATCAAAATAATGAAGTTTGAAATTTTGTACTTACCTCTATTAAGTAATTTTGGCTTCCATACATGACATATTGAGGAGCAAGACTATAAATCATGTAGCTGGTGTGAAGGACAATTAGCAGAAGTATCATGCAAAGAAATAAGAGTGCCTGGGGCCTGGTTCTACCTCTTCTAATTTTATATAGCTGGAAAGAAAAAAGTAACAATATTTCAGCAATATGCTTTATTTGTAAGGCACTAAGTTCTGCTTGTGTGTTAGAGGTAATGAATACAGTTCAACCAACCATTTCTTTTTCTAAAATAAATATTAAGAATTCTTAATCATTTCAAATGATTATGACAATGACAGACAATTCTTTCTCTGTAAAGCTTTTAGTTTTACATTTATGGTTATTTTAAAATCACAGCAAAGCATCTATATTCAAAGGATTCTATAAATGATCCATGAAAAACTCAAGACCTAGAGAATATATTATATGTTAGTATTCACCTGGTTTGTTTCCAGACAAATCTTCTAAATTTATTATGTAATAGCATCTGTTAGAAGTTTATAGAGCTAAGAAGAATTATGAACAACCACTAATGCTACCTAAAGATTAGAGGAATGAGTTTAAACTACAAGTATTACTAATATATTTGTGGTTTTACATAATATTACTACACAAGAACAGACATGTCATGCATTTATAAATACTCATTTCTGTGAGATACTCATGACATCCTCATACTCTGTTATAAATTCTAGTTTATCATAATTTATATTAATCTGACTGTAAATACTTTCATATATATTTATACTAAAGGGAAACTAAAATGTGATAATAAATACAATAAGCCAGAGGACTTGCTTCATTTCAATGGCAGAGCACATTTGTATTTTAGCAACTAAGAAATCACTACCCTGTTTTATTAACAGATTTTAGTACAACAGAGAGTAAAAGAACTATCCAAATCTGCATAGGATGACAATATGAACACCTAAAAATTGAGATTTCCCAGTTTCCCTTACATCTAGTTGTAGCTAACAGTGATAAAATATTAAACATCAAAAGGAAAGAAGTCTGCTGCGGACTTTTGGGAAAATGTTGCTTTATTGATAATAAGTATTTTTTTTAATGGAAAATGAACAGGATAAATGAAGCTGTAGCAGCCATATTACAATCATGAGGGAGAAGCCAAGAGCATTACAGAGATGTTGGACTTGACATTTTTGAGGTACAAAGCAATGCTAGATTTTTAAAAATTTTCACAGCAAGAAATCTTTTATTAGTTCAAACCATTATTTAACTGAGTTTTCTTTTACTCACATGTGGAAGTAATCTCTACCCGAATTATCTTCATTTTGAAAAAAAAATTTTTTTTAGATTTATTTATTTATTTGAAAGAGATTGAGAGAGAGAGAGCATGAACAGGGGGTAGGAGCAGAAGAAGAGGGAAAAGCAGACTCCCTGCTAAGCAGACAGCCTGATACGGGGCTTGATCCCAGGACCTAGAGATCATGACCTGAGCTGAAGGCAGATGCTTAGTCAACTGAGCCACCCAGGTGCCCCTTGAAATTCTTAATCTATCTCAAAATGAGTGTAAGAAGAAAATAACCCTTCTCCAATCATATAGCAATTTTAACTTATAGCAGGAAGGGCCATCTATTGAGCTACAGTGTATTCATTTGTACTTCAATGTGTTTCCATGCAGCCAAACACTAAAGAAAATAATGTAACTTCTAGACCAGGGTTTCTCAACCTTGGGACTATTGACATTTTGGGCTGGTTAAGTCTTTGTTATGAGAGGCTGCTCTGTGCAATCCAGAATGTTTAGCAGAATCTCTGGTCTCTACCCACTAGACACCAATAGCACCCACTAGTTTTTTGGGTTGTTTTTGTTGTTTTACTGTGGAAGGAGCCGAGATGCCCTTCAACAGATGAATGGATTAAGAAGATGTGGTCCATATATACAATGGACTATTACTCAGCCATCAGAAAGGATGAATACCCACCATTTGCATCGACATGGATGGAACTGGAAGGGATTATGCTAAGTGAAATAAGTTAATCACCCACTAGTTTTAACAACTGAAAATATCTCCAGACACAGCCAAATGTATGCAGGGGGCAAACTTGCCCATTTAAAAACCACCACTTAGGCAAAAAGCACCTTTATGCTAACGTGAAGTGAAAAAGCTAGTACTTCAGGGCGCCTGGGTGGCTCAGTTGTTAAGCATCTGCCTTCGGCTCAGGTCATGATCCCAGGATCCTGGGATCGAGCCCCGCATCGGGTTCCCTGCTCGGCGGGAAGCCTGCTTTTCCCTCTCCCACTCCCCCCTGCTTGTGTTCCTGCTCTCGCTCTCTCTCTCTCTGTCAAATAAATAAATAAAATATTTAACAACAAAAAAAGAAAAAGCTAGTGCTTCCTTTTAATATCAAGATATTTACAACTTTTATATTATAAATCTAAGTTAACTTGGAGATGGACTTATGTACAAAATGATGAAAAAGATCAAAATAATATTGTTATACTTACTCTAACCCAAAAGAACCATATGCCAATATTTCGAATTCCCGCCATTGAAGTAAAAATAAAGTACATAATAATAATTGTTATAAGAACATAATCAAGAGGAAACACCTGAAAAAAAATAAAATTTAATTTAATGCACAAACGATAGGGGTTCTAGAAGTCATATAAAATTATGAAAATGAAACTTCATTTTTCATATTTGACAAATGTTTAAAATATCAGCCTTGATTTTGATAGGCTACTATGATAATACCAAAAAAAAAAAAATATCCTCCAAAAAACAATTACTAAATTGTTACAAATTGCTTAGTACCATTATCCTAATAAAAATCCTATAACAAATTAAACTAAAATTACATTTATACATGGAATAAAAGACTTCATTAAAAATTAAAAATAGGAATTGATTGGAAACGTTCATCTTAGGTATTATAATGTATCCCAAATCAAATTATGTATAAGAGTTCAGCAATATATCAATATAATCTCTAAAGTAATATATCAATGTGGAAGTTACACGTAAATGAAGAGCCAAATCAGCAGAGGGCACAAGCATATATTGCCAAATATTAATAGTTTGTTAACATAACAATGTGACAGAGTGTGAGAATGTTTGCTGAAGGATAAAATGACTGATTTTTTTTTTTTTTTTACTCACTGTTTGTAGTACAGGCAAAAGCATATTCAGTGGATTACTCAGGTTAGCTCCAAAAATTATAAAACCAGAATCTATTCCAGCTGAATGAAGGGCTTTATCCAAACTAAAACAACAACAAAAATTATAAGGAGTGAATTTATATGTTGTACTAGCATATTTTCAATTAACTTAGAAAAAATATCATAAGTTAAGCATGTAGAATGAACAGAGTCAAAGAAAACCATGGGTAACAAATTAAACCTCATTTAAATATCTTACAGATACTGTTCAACTGAAATAGAACAAAGAAATACTGTCTATTATTGCACATTTTTAGTCATTCTTTGAGTTAATGCTGTAGAATACTTCAAGTAAAATAGCTAAAGATGAATACGCTACACTAATGGAATCAAGTATGGAAAATGTATAACATCACAGGATGTGTGCTTTAGAAAATATGTATACTACACTTACTTTGACAGGAAGAGAGAAATTATAAACAGCAAAGCAACTAAGATGAAAAATACTCCCCAAATGATCTAAAAGTAAAAAAAAAAAATTCATTAAAATACAGTTCTAGAAGATATTAAAAGCACAAAACCGTTATGCTCAATATGAATTGCAAGCATATGACAATGATCTAAATAAAATGATCCAAGATATATTGTAATTTAGTATATAATCCTAGACATTTGTCATCTAAATTTTCATTATGAGACTGTTTGACTGAAAACACATACTCAAGAGACAAAGTATTTAAAAGTCTTCATTAGTAAGTAAACAAATGAGACTCTGCTAGGTCATATAAAAGGTTTATATTCAGTTACAATGAAATATAAACTTCAAAGATAACTGAAAAGGACATTAAGGGGCGCCTGGGTGGCTCAGTCATTAAGCATCTGCCTTCGGCTCAGGTCATGATCCCAGGGTCCTGGGATCAAGTCCCACATCGGGCTCCCTACTCCACGGGAAGCCTGCTTCTCCCTCTCCCACTCCCCCTGCTTGTGTTCCCTCTCTCACTGTGTCTCTCTCTGTCAAGTAAATAAAAATCTTAAAAAAAATAAATTTAAAAAGTACATTAAGACTTACATACACATACAAAAAACCAAAACCATGAAAGTCATCAGGTTATATAAACCTGTTATTAAAAAAGGGAACTTGGAACATTTCCCACAGAATTTTTAAACACATATACACATACACACATACATATGTATATACATACATATATATACACATGCACATACATACATATAATTTATAGCTTTCGTCTACATGTTTTGTGTATATGTATGTGATATATTTATTGTAGTATATATATCACATACCATGGCCCAGAAAAGTCTGTATAACTGCTACCATTCCTGAAATATAGAGTATTAATAGCACTGAAGAAACTGTCATGTTAAACAATATTTCTGGGAAGAAATGTATTAAGCATTGTAATTGGTAGAATACATTTCCTTCTCCCATATGAACTTTGTATTAGAGATAGTAGAAAACAAGCAAAAATTTTTTGGAACCTGGTCTCTAAGGAATAAAAAAGGGCTGAAACCTACATTAGTAATAACTCAGGCTCTTTTTTTTCCCTGACATCTTCCTTAAGTTCTTGCAACGAGTAGGCTGAAGAGTCCACAAAGTCAGAACAAAAAAACCAAGATTCTGATTAAGCACAGTTAAGTGTTTTTGGCTTCCCTTTGGACTGGAATTGATAGGAATAGATGGAAAATATCATGTATGTAAGGGTATTTTTCATCTTATTCCACATAATTGCTCAAGTATACTTTAGAATTCTGTCAGGATAAATGAAGTAAAATAGTAACACATCATCCTACCCCACATATAAAGATGAATTTTGGAATAAATTTTAGGCTGAGTTCTAGGAAATTCTTCAGTTCTGAAAGAGTGCCTCTGGAACCATTGGGAAAGAAAATTGGCAAGAGAGGACCAAAAAGGATATAGTCATTACCTGAAATAGAAAACACTGCTTGTACCCATTTTACATACTGGAATTTCACATGAGAATTCATTCATTTAAAAAGATATCACTGCTGATATGCCTGGGTGGCTCAGTCTGTTGAGTAGCTGACTCTTGACTTCAGCTAAGTCATGATCTCTGGGTCGGGTCATGGGCTCGAGCCCCATATCAGGCTCCCTGCTCAGCATGGAATCTGCTTGTCCCTCTCCCTCCCCTTCTGCCCCCGACCCCCACTTGCAGTCACATGCTCTCTCTTTCTAAAAGAAATAAATCTTAAAAAAAAAAAAAAGGTCTCATTGCTAAGGAAGTTTGAAGTGACTCTACAGTAACAAAAGTTCATTAGTAGAAGGTATAAAGGAGCTTACACAATCTTTTTCTACTAGATTTGAGCACCTTTATTCGATACCAAGGTGAATCAGAAGACAATATAATTACACTGAGGATCTACAACTAAAACATATTATTTCCTAACAGGCTGCTAATAAGAAATAGCTTGTAACATGAGGACGTATAACTGCCAGATGCCAATTAGTAGTACAAAGACCTAACACAGAAGTAGCAGAAGTTAAAATTCCCTTTCCCTGATGTCCATTTGGGGAGAGAATAAAAAAGGAAAAAAAATCTGGGACTATTTTCCCAACCTGTTAGGATGAATGACCCACAGTTAAACTGTTTAATCACAGCTACCTAATACAATAGAGAATGTAAAAACTGTAACTTTTATAAAAACCAAGAAAACAACATATATAAATGAGAACTTAAATTAGCACTTCCAGAATCTTGTCAATGATGACCACCTTGAACTGACCTAAATATTCCACTCTTAGCTATAATGTCAATTTGAAATAAAGATTAAGCTATAGAGGTGACATCAGTAAAGAGAGAGGGATAAGAACCTCTGAAAATCCTCTCCTCCATAAAAGCAATGAAAAAACTGACATAAATTGTCAGGATCAACTTTTTCAACACTAGGGAAATTTACCAAAGCCATGCAACAATTCAAGGACATTTATCCAAGAAAAATGACTGAATCTCAGTAAGAATACAGAGCATTATGGCATTTTAACTTGTTGTAGTCCCAATCACTTCTCTCTAGTGTACTGTAGCCTTGAAAGATAGCCTGTAAAAGCCAGAAGCCTAGCAGCCACCTGAGGAAACAGAAAGGGAATAGAGCTCTTTCAAAGTCTCATTCCCAGAGAATTGTTATTATTTGACTTGCTGGGTAATTCCACAGAAGATCTCACTTGCAAGGCCGTCTGTTTGACAAGAACTGGAGCTCATACAATACAAAACTTTTTCTCCAGGAGTGTCTGTCAAAAAATTACAGGCAACCAATAACACTATGGCCACAAGAACTGGTCAGTAACAGGCAAAAAATAAACTAACCAAAAAGATTAAAATGGAAACCTAGGAAATGAGATGTCCATAGAGGCTTTGAAAAATTTCCACATATTCCTAGGAATGTAGAAGGCCCTATACATGCCCAGGGCTGTGCGCATACTCAGCAAAGATCTGAGAAGGTTTAAACTCCCACTTCTGATTAACCTTGAGGCTCTGCACAAGCAGGAAGTGAAGGCTAAGGCATAGTTGCAAAGTGCCTGCCTGAGTGTTGAAGTAGTATCTCAAAACACATACACTGCCCTTCAGCAAAGATTAGGAGGCTTATTGGTTTGAGGTTCAATGATTGGTTCAATCATTAACTAAGCTAACCAAGCAGAGACTTCAGTGACCACATACAACAAAGAATATAGACTTCACAGAATTAGTTCACAAAAGTCACAAAACAAACAGCAAAGAATAATAATAGCAAACCTGGGGAGAGGGGGGAATCTGATCTCCAGAGTTACCACATTATATCATTTAAAATTTCCCAGGTTTTAAGAAAAAAATTAAGAGACATGCAAAGAAACAAGAAAACATGGTCAACACAGAGGGGGAAAAAAAAATCAATAGGCAATGTCTTTGAGAAAGCCCACTGGATTTACCAGACAAAAACTTTAAATCCAGTGTTTTAAATGTGTTCAAAGAACTAAAGAAAATCATGACCTAAGAACTAAAACAAAATATGAAAACAATGTCTCACTAAATAAAGAGAAATTATAAAAAAGAAGTGAATTGAAATTCTGGAGTTGAAATGGCCATGAACATTTCACCAGAAGGGTTAAACAGTAGATTTGAGCAGGACAGAAGGAAAAAAATGATCGAACTTGAAGATAAATCAACTGAGATGATCAAGTCTGAGGAAGAGAAAGAAAAAAATAATGAAATAAAGTGAACAGAGCCTCAGACACATGTGACACCATGAAGCATAAGTTCAATGGGATTCCCAGAAAAAGAGGAGGTAAAAGGGCAAAAAGAATAAGAAATAATGGGCAAAAGCATTCTAAATTTGATGAAAAATAACCTATGTATCCAAGAAACTCAACAAACTCCAAGAGGAATAAATTCAAAGACATCCACACCTAGACATGCATCTATGTAGGGAAGGGCAAATCAGATATCTTCAAAGAAGCAAGCAGGAAGAGATCATCATGTAAAACAGATTCTCAGCAAGATTAACAGCTAATTTCCTATCAGAAACCATGCAGGCCAGAAAAGAGTGGGAAAACAATTTAGATACATCTAGAATAAATGAACAAATTCCTAGAAAGACGCAAATTACGAAAACTGATTTTTAAAAAAAGAAAATCTGAAGAGATCTATAACAAGAAAAGCGACTGAATAAGTTATCAAAAACTTCTCACAATAAAAGCCCAAAACAAGATGACTTCACTAGTGAATTTTACCAAAGGTTAAGAATTAACACTAATTGAGAGGCTGCTGGGTAGATGGCAAAGTAGGAGGACCCTGGACTCACCTCTTGCCACGTGGCTGCCTAGAGAGCACCCACATCGGCATAAATAACCCATAAAGCAACTGGGAAGCTGGCAGAACAGGCTCTTCACAGCCCGGTATAGACAAGAGGCCACAGCGAAGCAGATCCACCCCCTCCGATCGCTCCTGGCAAGATCCCATCAAAGCGGTGCTATAAGCCTGGCAGTGTGCGTGCAGCCCAGGCAAGGGTCTAGCACCACTCCAAAGTGAGTCCTGCTCCAGGGAGAGGGGAAGATAACCACACACCAATCTGACTGTGACCCCAGCAGTGGGCTGGGCACAGGCAGCTGGTCTGACTGCAGGCCCCACCCACCAACAAAAGCTTCTCAGGGGACAACACAGGGAAAGTGCCTGCAGTTTGGTGTTACTTCATCTCTGGCGAATACCTGGTCTGACTCAACTCAAGCCCAAGGCAGCCCCGGACCACCTGGACTAATACCACGGGCACCAGACTGCCCACAACAGGCAGAGAGCCATCACAGGCTGGACTGAAGGCAAATACATCTCAGCCACAACAGGACACCCCTGTAGCAACACACATAGGAAACACCCCCTGATGCACCATTTTCTGGTGAAAAGGAGACATTGTGCTGCAGGACCTCTTCTTCATAAAGCCACTACTTTCAAGTGTGGGAGATGTAGCTGACTTTCCTAACACAGAGAAACAGACACAACAATAGACAGAATGAGGAGACAGAGGAATATGTCCCAAATGAAAGAGTGGAACAAAATCAGAGCAGGAAACTTAAGCGAAATGGAGATAAGTAATATGTCTGACAGTAATTTAAAGTAATTTAAAGTAATGCTCATAAAGATACTCATTGGACTTGAGAAAAGAGTGCAGACCTCCATGAGACCCTCCACCAAGAGACCGGAGATGTAAAAAAGAACCAATTAGAGCTACTGGACTCACTAAATGGAAATAAAAACAGACTACCTGGAATAAATAGCAAACAAGAGGAAGCAGAAGAACGGATCAGCCACCTGGAGGACAGAGTAATGGAAAGGAATCAAGCTGAGCAGATGAGAGGGGGAAAAAATATGCAAAATGAGAATAGACCCAGGGAATTCAGTGACACTTGTCAAGCATAACAGTTGCATGATAAGGGATCCCAGAAGGAGAAGAGCGACAAAAGGGGGCAAAAGATTTGTCTGAAGAAATAAGAGCTAAAAACTTCCTGAATCTGGGGAAGGAAAGAGAAATCCAGATCCAGGAGGCACAGACAGCCCCCAACAAAACCAACTCAAAGAGGTCTGCAAAAAGACACAAAGTAAACAAGATGGCCAAAAGTAGTGATAAAGAGAGAATTTTAAAAGCAGCAAGAGAAAGGAAAGCAGTGACATACAAGGGAAACCCCATACGGCTATCAGTGGGTTTTTCAGCAGAAACTCTGCAGGCCAGAAAAGAGCAGCATGATAAATTCCAAGTGCTAAAAGGAAAAACTCTACAGCCAAGAATACTCTATCCAGCAAGGCTTCCATTTAGAATAGAAAGAGAGATAGAGTTTCCCAGAAAAATAAAAGTTAAAAGCAAAACCAGCCACGTCCCTGTCACACACGATGCCATCGGCCTTTGGGTCCCAAATTCACAGTCCAGCCACCCTCTTGCCCGAGTCAGCATGCACGGCCTGCCACCTGCTCAATGCCAAGTCAACACGCCTTCAGCTCAGATTGCCAAGGGCTCAAACTGGCACTCTTCCCCTCAAATTCCAGCCCCGGTGCTCAAGTTTGTGTACAAAAGTGGGCATAATTATAACAGCAGAATGAAGCAACCCAAACAGTGACACTAATTCTGTGGAATATAGAATGGATAAAAGGAGTGCTAGGCTGAGAACATCTCCAACAAGCACATCAAAGAACAATACAGCATGATTCTGGTTAGTAAAAGAAGCAAAACTGGGAAAAATAAAACAAGATGAAATCAGAGAGGGAGACAAACCATAAGAGACTCTAAGCATGGGAAACAAACTGAGGGTTGCTGGAGGGGAGGTGGGTGGGAGGGTGGGGTAACTGGGTGATGGGTATGAAGGAGGGCACATGAGGTAATGAGCACTGGGTGTTCTGTGCAACTGATGAATCACTGAACGCTACCTCTGAAACTAATAATACAGTATATGTTAATTAATTGAATTTAAATTAAAAAGGAACCTCCTCCCAAAAAATAATTAACACTAATCTTTCACAAACTTTTCCAAAAAAAGAAAGGAAAGGAAGGACGACTTCCCAACTTAATGTATGAGACCAGTATTACTCATACTAAAACCAGCCAAATATATCACAAAAAATAAAAACTATAGACTAATGTTCCTTATAAAAATGACTGCTAGAGTCCTGAACAAAATATTAGCAAACCATATCTGGCAACATGTAAAAAGAATTATGTACATAACCAAGTGCAATTTATCCAAGGAATGCAAGGTTGGTTCAATGTAAAGAAATCAATCAATATAATACAATATTTTAACAGAATAAAGGTAAAAAACCGCATGATCTCAATAGACACAGAAAAAGCATTTGACCAAATGCAACACATTTTCATAAAACACACACACACACACACACACACACACACACACACACAAACACAACAAATTAGAAATACATGGGATAATCCTCAACCTGTTAAGGGCATCTACAGAACTTATACAGCTAATAATATATTTAATGGTGACACACTAAAAGCTTTCCCATTAAAATCAAGTAAAAAGCAAGGACGTTCAATGTTGTTCTTTTTTTTTTTTTAAAGATCTTATTTACTTATTTGAGAGAGAGAGAGAGACAGAAATAGAGACAGAGAGCACAAGCAGGGAGGAGAGGGAGAAGCAGGCTCCCCACTGAACAGGGAGCCTAACTCAGTGGAGCTCAATCCCACGACCCTGGGATCATGACCTGACAGCTTAACTGACTGAGCCACCCAGGAGCCCCAAGGATGTTCACTCTTGCCACTTCTACTGAACACTACACTGGAGGTTCCAGCAAGGGCAATTAGGCAAGAAATAGAAATAAAAGGTGTCCAGATTGGAAAAAAATAAAACTATATAGATATATATTTGCAGATGACATTTTCTTGTAGATAGAAAATCCTAAGAATATTGCAATAAAACAATTAGAACAAATAAATGAATTCAACAAGATTGCAGGATACAAGATCAACATACAAAAATCAGTTGTATTCTATACGCTAGCAGTGTACAGTCTGAAATGAAATTACAAAAACAATTCCATTTATAATAGCATCAATAACAAAATACTTAGCAGTAAATTTAACCAGGAGGTACAAGACTTGTAAACCAAAAACTACAAAACACTGTACAAAGAAATTACAGACTTGAATAAATGGAAAGACATTTCATGTTCATGGATCAGACTTAGTATTTCCAAGATGGCAATATTCCCTAAATTGATCTACATTTTCAGTGCAATTTCCATTAAAATCCCAACTGGCTTCTCTGCAGGAACTGGCAAGCTGATTCTAAAATTTACATGGAAATGCAAGGGACCCAGAAGAGCCAAAATAACCCTGAAAATGAACAACAGAGTTGGAGGGCTCACACTTCATAATTTCAAAACTTACTACAAAGCTACAGTAATTAAGACTATGTGGCACTGGACAGACATATAGAACAATGGAATGAACTGAGATTCCAGAAATAAAACTGTACATATATGTTCAACTGATTTTTGACAAAGGTACCAAGTAAATTCAGTGAGGAAAAGGATAGTCGGTTCAACAAATGGTGCTCAGATAAATGGATATCCACATACCAAAGATGAAGTTAGACATCCTACCTCACACCATATACAAAAATGAATTCCAAATGGTCCAAAGACCCATATGTAAGAACTAAAACTATAAAACTCTTAGTAGAAAACATAAGTGTAAATCTCCATAGCTTGGGATTAGGTTATGGTTTCCTACACCTAATACATGTAACAAAAGAAGAATAAATCAGACATCATCAAAAATAAAAATGTTTGTGCCTCAAAGAATACCATCAAGAAAAGTTGAAAATAGAGCTACCCTACGACCCAGCAATTGCACTACTGGGTATTTACCCCAAAGATACAAATGTAGTGATCCGAGGGGGTACATGCACCCCATTGTTTATAGCAGCAATGTCCACAATAGCCAAACTATGGAAAGAGCCAAGATGTCCATCAACAGATGAATGGATAAAGAAGATGTGGCATATATATAAAATGGAATATTATGCAGCCCTCAAAAAAACCAAAATCTTGCCTTTTGCAATTACGTGGATGGAACTAGAGGGTATTATGCTAAGCGAAATAAGTCAATCAGAGAAAGACAAGTATCATATAATCTCATTGATATGAGGAATTCTTAATCTCAGGAAACAAACTGAGGGTTGCTGTAGTGGTGGGGGGTGGGAGGGATGGGATGGCCGGGTGATAGACATTGGGGAGGGTATGTGCTATGGTGAGCGCTGTGAATTGTGTAAGACTGATGAATCACAGACCTGTACCTCTGAAACAAATAATACATTATACGTTAAAAAAAAAAAAGATAGTAGGAAGGGAAAAATGAAGGGGGGGAAATTGGAGGGGGAGATGAACCATGAGAGACTATGGACTCTGAGCAACAAACCGAGGGTTTTAGAGGGGAGGGGGTGGGGGGATGAGTTAGCCCGGTGATGGGTATTAAGGAGGGCACGGATTGAATGGAGCATTGGGTGTTATACGCAAACAATGAATCATGGAACACTACATCAAAAACTAATGATGTAATGAATGGTGACTAACATAATAAAATTTAAAAAAATAAATTAAAAAAAGAATACTATCAAGAAATGGAAAAGACAATTCACTGAATGGAAGAAAATATTTGTTTCCTGAATATAAAGAATTCTTACAACTCAACAATAAAAAGGCAACCCAATTTAGAAATGGCAAAGGATATGAATAGGTATCTCTCCAAAGAAAATATAAAAATTGCCAATAAGTGCCTAAAAAGATGCTCAACATCACTTATTAAGAAAATGTAAATCAAACCTACAAAGAGATACCATTTCACACTCACTAGGATGGCTATAATGAAAAAGATAATAACAGGTGAAGATGTAGAGAAACTGAAGCCCTCATATGATTCTAATGGGAATATAAAATGATATAGCTACTTTGGAAAATAGTCTGACATTTCATCAAACAGTTTAAAATATAGAGTTGCCACATGACCCAGAAATTCCACTCCTTGATATAATATCTAACAGAACTGAAAACATATATCCACACAAAAACTTGTATATGAATTTTATAGCAGTATTATTCCTATTAGCTAAAAAGTGGAAACATCCCAAATATCCATCAATTGACGATGGATAAACAAAATGTGGTATTACCTATACAGTGAAATATTATTCAACCATAAAAAAGAATGAAGTACTGCTATATGCACAACATGGATAAACCTTTAATAATATTACGCTAAGTGAGGGGCACTTGGGTGGCTCTGTCAGTTAAGCATCTGACTCTTGATTTCTGTTCAGGTCATGATCTCAGAGTCGTGAGATCAAGCCCCATGTCAGGCTCTGCACTCAGCACAGAGTCTGCTTAGGATTCTCTCTCTCCTCTCCCTCTGCCCCTCCCCCACCGCTCTCTCTCTCTCAAATAAATAAAAATCTAAATAATTATGCTACATGAAAGAAGTCAGACACAAAATGATACATATTGAATGATTTGATTTATATGAAATGCCCAAAATAGGCAAATCTATAGAGACAGAAAGTAGGTTAGTGGTGGCCAGGGGCTAGAGGGAATGGGGCAGACTGCTAATGAGTATGGAGTTTCTTTTTGAGGTGAAGAAAATGTTCCAGAATTAGATGGTGATAGCTGTATAACCTTGTGAATATACTAAAAAACACTGATTTGTACACTTTAAAAGGGTGAATTTTATGATATATGAATTAGATAACAATTAAAGAAAAATAAGTTACATAGGTCCACAATCACTTATCCACAATTCTGAAAAATTATCCTAGATATTGAACTTTTTTCCTAACTCATTTGTTGATAAAACCTGGCTTAAACTAACATGGAGATTTTTATACTCTTTATTTTAAACCCACTTTCTGTGAATATTCATATATTCACTGTAGAATTATTAACGTGCTTGAAAGAAGGAGAGATGCTGCTCAATCCTCTGGGGGATGTTATTAAGTATATAATAAATACACTTGTTCTAAAAAAAATGAAAAATTCTGAATTTTGCAGTATTTGACTAAGAATTTTTACAAAGCATTTTTGGTCCATCCTATACTGAACATAATCTGTTACATATATGTGTATACAAAACCAGAGAAAGGAACCAATTTGGTCGGAACTAAATGATTCAGCTAGAAAATATACAAACCCCTCCCTCCCCATACATATGGAACAGTAAGGCTAGCTTGAATAAAACAAAGGAGATTCAAGGGAGACAAGAAACATGAGAAGTTGGGGCTTCAATACAGGGAAAAGGTCTATTACCAAATGGGGATAGAAGAGAAAGACACCCTTAAAAAAACAACTGGCATTTAAAATTAAGTACAAAGCATGGCTAGAATTTTAAAAATTTAAATAAGCCTCATTCCTAACCCCTAAGTCTTCAGTTCCACTCCTCAGTGGTAACTACCATTAATTCTTACAAATCCTTCCCAAAATGTGTATGCTGAGGGGTATGTGTGTGTTTCGGAAGAGTATTTGCAACCTGAACATTAGTTTCAGTTAAAATACAACACACATCCTGAAGAATACTTTAAGCTTTTGTTTAAGAAATGATTTCATTTTATATAACACATGGAGCTTCATTTTAATGGCTGTAGAGCATAATACTTCCAAGTATGGAGGTAATAATTCATTAAGCCAATCTCCTACTGATGGACACTATTTTTACATGTGTTTATTAGAAACAAAGGTGTAACAAACAAAAAGGGATCCTTAAAAACTTAATAGATTTTTATAACATTTTTGAGTTTACAGAGAAATTGAGGTAACAGTACTGAAGTTCTTATAAACCTCTCTCTCCCATATAGTTTCTCCTATTAACATTTTGCATTAGTGTGGTACATCTGTTACAACTGTTAATACTGACACATTACCTGAAGTTCACAATTTACATTAAAACTTCAATGTTTGTGTTATAAAGTTCTATGGGGTTTGCCAAATTCATAACCTCATGTATTCACCATTACAGTATCACACCAAATAGCTTCACTGGCCTAAAATCTCCTGTTTCACATATCCATCTTATTTTACCTCACTCTAACCCCTGACAATCATTGATCTTTACTCTGTCTTTATGGTTTTGCCTTTTCCAGAATAGAGCTGGAATCATAAATTATGTGGTGTTCATAGACTGGCTTCTTTCACTTAGCAATATGTATTTAAAGTTATTTCTTTTTTGTGTGTGGTTTAATAGTTCATTTCTTTTTCTTTACTGAATAATATTCCACTGTATGGAAGTACCATAATTTGTCCATTTACCATGAAGGGTATCTTGGTTGCTTCCAAGTTTTGGCAATTATGAATAAAGCAACTACAAACATTCATGTGCAGATTTTTGTGCAGATATAACTTTTCAACACAACTGGATAAAAACCTAGGAGCATACTGCTGGATTGTATGAAAAGACCAAGTTTATTTAGTTTTATAAGAAACTTCCAGGGGTGCCTGGGTGGTGCAGTCAGTTAAGCGACTAACTCTTGGTTTGGGCTTGGGTTGTGATCTCAGGGCTGTAGGATCAAGCCCCGTGTCACATTTTGTGCTCAGCCCAAAGTCTACTTGGGATTCTCTCTCCCTCTCCCTCTGCCCCTCCTGCTTGCATGCTCTCTCTCTCCCAAATAAACAAATCTTTAAAAAAAAAGAAACTGCCAAACTGTGCTCCAAGATGGCAGTACAATTTTGCATTCCCATCAGCAGTGAATGAACTCCTGTTGTTCCACATCTTTGCCAGCATTTGGTTTTGTCAGATAATTTTTTAGATTTTAACCATTCTAATAGGTGTGAAATGGTACCTCATTGTTTTAATCTGCAATTCCTTAATGACATATTTATATGCTTATTTTCCATTTGCATATCTTCTTTTGGGATGGGTGTCCAAACTTTGGCCCATTTTTTAAAAATTGGGTAGTTTCTTATCATTGAGTTTTAAAAGTATTTTGTATATTTTGGATTGAAGCCCTTTATCAGATATGTATTCTGCAAATATTTTCTCTCAGTCTGTGACCTTTTTGCTCTCTTAACAGTGTCCTTCATAGAGCAGAAGTTTTTAATTTTGATGAAGTACAAGTTATCAAGTTTTTCTTTCATGGATCATGCTTTGGTGATATATTAAAAAACTAAGGTCAGCTAGATTTTCTTCTGTTATTCTCTACAAGTTTTATAGTTTGTTTTTTTTAATATAGTGGGTCCATAATTCACTTTAAGTTTTGTGAAAGGTATAATGTCTATGTCTAGATTCACTTCTTTTTATAGATGTCAAATTCTTTCAGCACCACTTGTTGAAAAGACTATCCTTTTTCTAATAAAATTCCTTTGCTCCTTTGTCAAAGATCAGTTGACTACAATATGGGTCTATATCTGGGATCTCTATTCTGTTTCACTGGTTTATATGTCTCTTCTTCCACCAATTCCATGCTGTCTTGATTACTGTAGCTTTATAGTAAGTCTTGATGTTGGGTGGTATCAGTCCTCTGACTTTGTTCCTAAGTATTATGCTGGCTATTTTGGGTCTTCCCCCCCAACCCTCACATAAGTTTTAGAATCAATTTGTCAATATCGACAAAATGCCTTGCTGGGATATAGATCAAGTTGGGAAAAATTGACCTCTTAAAAAATGTTGTTTTAGAGGGGCACCTGGGTAGCTCAGTCGTTAAGCATCTGTCTTTGGCTCAGGTCATGATCCCAGGGTCCTGGGATCGAGCCCCACATCGGGCTCCCTGCTCTGCGGGAAGTCTGCTTCTCCCTCTCCCACTCCTCCCTGCTTGTGTTCCCTCTCTTGCTGTGTCTCTCTCTGTCAAATAAATAAAAATCTTAAATGTTGTTTTAGAAATATAAATATATAGAACAGAAACCAAATTTTTCCTGTGTATTAATCAGATATAAATCATGTTACTTTCATTAAACCACAATAAAAAGGTGAAATGTTATAATCTATGAAGAATACCAAGTAAGACATTGCTTTTGTCAGAGTAAAAATACTGCTAATGCTACTAACTTTATATATGATGTTATCTAAACCAATGATGGATCAGCTGTCTAGAAAATTCTCCATTACCTACAAAGAAAATTTAAGTTCCTCTACCTCATTAACAGCATACCATTCCCCCAAATCTCTTCCCTTTCCCTTTTACATTAAGTTTAAAACCTTGTGTTCTTTTCATTTAAAGCAGTGGTTCTAAACTGGATAACCCCCCTTCAAAGGACATTTGACAATGTTTACAGAGAGTCTGTCATGATTTGGGGAGATGGGAGGGGTGGGGGTGGGCTACATCAAGTGGGTAAAAATGCTGCTAAAGGAACGCTGCTAAACATCCTACAATGCACAGGACAGTACTCACCCTCCCCAACAAAGCATTATTGGGCCCCAAATGACAAAGGTGCTGAGACTGGGAAAGTCTGATTTAAATTGAACCCTGCATGGTATTAGAAAGCAGCATAAATAAGCTATCATTTCAGCAAAAATAAACTTTTATCATTCTCTTAAAATCATTTTGTGTTTTGGTTTTAAGATGCTTATTAATAAGCTTAAAATACATCTCTTATCCTAGGATTTAATATCATCTGACAATGTAAAACAAAACTCCCAAGCAATATAGAAAGAAATAATATAGGGTGAGTTTTTTTTTAAGACACACCAGATTTCATAGGTGAATTTCCCATATCCATAAAATAACTTTTCTGTATCCAGGATATAACCAAAAACAGTAGAAAGTTACACCTAGACACTCAAACAAAAGTTATAGGTATAAAGTTAATTTCTATTGTATTTTATTATTAATGTTACCTTAAATAAAATACCATGTACTGCTTCCTTTTTTGCCAAAAGCAATGGCTGGTGTCGAGAAGGCTTAAGAAAAATTGTGTGTTTTTGAGGCATATTGAAGGATGTGAGCAAGGGAAACCTTTTTCTAGTTTTCTAACTGTTTAATAACAATGAGGTTAGGAAACAGAAGCATTGCCTCTTTAAAATTGCTTAGAATCTTGTTAATCAAAGAGTGGTCATGGACCAGCAGCATCAGTATCACCTGGGAGCTTGTTGGAAATACATACTTTGGGGGCTTAATTCAGGTGGACTAGATCAGAATCTGTATTTTAACAAGATTCCTCAGTAATTCTTACATTAAAATTGAGAAGCTGTGCCTTAAAAAAGTCATTTAGCATGTTAGATGACTACAATAAAAAGACACCAAGTCAATCTAGGTTAAGAGTTTGAAAAGAGCATTTTGAAATGGAGAACTGGATCTAAATTTTAACCCAAACTGGAATTTTCTTCTCTCCAGAGGCCATCTGACATCCTATGTCCAGTATTACATACTGAATGGCCATGGATCCCAAGCCCCTAACTCTAGATAGCAAATCAATTAGTCTTCAAGAATTTCCTCATAGGTAGAAGGTAAGAACACATGATTTTCATTATCAAATCTTGACAGGATATTATAAGTTATAGTTCTATGAAGAGAATTAAGTTTTACAGGTGCAAATGTTCTACAAAAGTTTTTTAAAAGGTTAGAAGATCAGTAATATTCAGCTCTGACTATAAATTATTATATTGTAAAGAAAATATTTGCAAAATATTGCAAAGAAAATTATTAATATTGCAAAGATTCCCATGGTGATTTGTCAGTGTAGTACCAGCTTATGATACTTGGTCATGGTTATAATTTTCCTTATATTAGAAGCGTTTTCTTCCAGTTCAATACTATTCAGATGGAAGAGACTTTCATAAAAATTGACATTAAAAATGGAAGTGGTAAGGATAATGCCAAAATTTGGGGGTTGGGGAGTAGGGGAGATCTAGTAAAAGTTAGGACTTTAATGCTTTGTTTTGACATAATTTCAGATATATGAGAAAACTGCAAAAATTGCACGAAGAATTTCAGGTATACCTTCCAGATTCTACAAATCTTAACATTTACCTTGTTTTATTATTCTTGCTGAACTATTATTTTTGAGTATGAGTTAAAGAAATATACTTCAATACCTATTCTCTAAAAGCAAATTCTTTCACATTATCACATTTCAACTGTCAAAATCAAGAAATTAATATTGATAGAATGCTATTATCTAATCTATAGACCTTATTCAAGTTTCAATTGTTCCACTAAAGTCCTTTATAGAAAAAAGTTTTGTTTTTTTACTGGTCCAAAATGCAATTCAGCATTATACATTGCTTTTGTCTGTTTAGTATCCTTTAATTTGGAAAAGTTCCTAAATCACTTTTATTTTCATGACCTTTAGATTTTGAGGAGTCAAGCACAGTTATCTGCATTGTCCTTTAATGTGGGTTGCCTATTTCCTCATACTTAATTCAGCTCATGTATTTTTGGCAAAAATGACAGAGGCACGATCATACCTATTGCCCCATTACTGATGAGCTTAATTTGGACCAGATGGTTAAGGTGGTTCTGGTCACGTTTCTCCACTGTAAAATTACTACTGTCCTCTTCGTAATTAATAAGTCTTAAAGGGAAATACTCTGAGATTATGCAAATATCCTGTTCTCACCAAACTCTCACCTTCTAATTTTAGTATTCATTTATGTCTCTTGCAAGGAACAGTATGTGGTGTTTGCCAAACACTGATTTTCTGGTATTCATTCTACATCTATTAGAATTCCACTGTAGGGAGAGCTTTCCTTTCTCCATTTACTTATTTATATCAATATATTCATATATTTTGATACCTAAATGGTCCCAAATTTAGGAACCAGGCGCCCCTTTAAGCTGGTTCCTTTTACCATACCTCAGCTACTCCTCAGCACATCCTCTCCTTCTGACATAGCAAGTGTGGGCTTATATACTTTCCCAGCACCAGTCTCAGCATCAACCATTTCTCCAATCAGTCCTGTTTCCTTACAATGAAGTTAGTGTTTTATCTATTAATTAAAACATACAGTACATAGAAATTATATTATGTTTTTCTTCTCTGTTTTCTGCTTTTATGTTTTTTTCCTTGTGTTTTCTTTTGACTTAACTTTGTCCTTTGCTAGCTTTTTGTGCTTGGAATTCAGTGTGCATATTTTTATCCTTTTATTTTTATTAATAAATGTGTTTATGGCGTTGACTTTCCTGATCACTATTTCCTGATCACGGTTTTAAATATATCCCATAGATTCTAATGATGTTTCCATCAAGTTTTTAGAAATTTTGCAATTTGTTTTTCTCCTTTCCTTTCACCCAGGAGTTGCTGAAAATAAAGGTTAATTTCCAAGTGAAAAGTGCCTTAGCTTATTGATTTTGTTATAATTTCTAGGTTTAATGCTGCATTGCAATCAGGGAAGAGTTGTTTGTAATACATCTACTCTGTAAAATTCATTAACAGTTTCTTCATGACATAATATATGATCAATTTAGTGAATGTTCCATGTGCACTTGGAGAGAAGGTGTAGTTGCTACTATTGGGACGTAAAGTTCAAAAGTTATGATACACCTTATTGATTATATTTAGGTCTTCTATAATCTTACTCAATTTTGTGTGCCTCAAATGTCTTACCCTGAGTATGGTGTTATGTTATTCTCGTACTGTTAACATATTTCAATCTATGTCTCCTTGAATCTCTTCTACTTCTTGCTTCATAAAGTTGGTTACTGTGTTCTTTGGTACATACTATTTTATCTACCTTGTAACTTGTGAATTTTCATATTAACAAGTATATTAGTTTTCTATTGCTACACTGACAAACTACTACAAATTTAGTGGCTTAAAACAACATCTACTTCTTATTCTGTAGGTCAGAAATCTGGGCACAGCACAGTTCTGCTAGTTCTCTGCTTAAAGTCACACAATACCAAGTTGTCAGCAGAGCTGTATTTCCTTCGGGAGGCTCTAGGGAAGAACCACTTCACGCTCTTTCAGATTGTTCACAGAATTCGGTTCCTTGAGGTGAAAGGGCTAAGGTCTTTATAGTCTTTGCTGGCTATCAGCTGGGAGTCTCTTAGTTCCTTAAGCTGCTTGCATTCCTTTTCACACTGCCCCCTCCATCTTCAAATTAGTAATGGCAAGTCAAGTCTTTCTCACATTTTTACTATCTCTCACTTACCCTTTATACTATATTTCTCTGACTCAGGCCAAAAAAGTTCTATGATTTTAAGGGGCCACCCAGATAATCCAGGATAACCTCCTTAAAGTCCGTAACCATAACTGCATCTGCAGAGTCCCCTTTGCCACTTCATTTAACATACTAAGGGTTCCATGGATTAGGGAATAGAAATCACTGGGGAAGGAGGAAGAGATTCTGACTATCACAAAAAGTATCCTTTGCTGGATTTAATGTTTTTAGGCTTGAAATTCTACTTTATCTAACATCAAGATCACTATATGTTTTCTTATTATTTCCATATGCCTAGCATATCTTTCAATACATACCTAGTTTTAGCCTTTGTCAATCTGTTTTAGGTGGCTCCTTTAAACAGCATATAGTTATATCTTGCTTTGTGAGGAAAATTAAAATTTTTCTTTTAATAGTGAGTTAGATCCACTCATATTTATTGATATGCCTGAAACATTAATCTCAACAATCTTACTGAGAATTATGTGTATATTTCTTGTGTTTCTCACTTAATATGTGTTCTTCACTCCTTTAGTTCCTTTTTGTCAAGAAGGTTTATACCTCTGTTTTAGTGTACTTCAATTTTCAAATGCCCTTAGCCCATTTTCTTATTTAGCCCTTTGGTATAGAGTTGTTTAATTTTTATGTATCCAATTCCCACCTAATTCCCCACACAGTAATCTATGAGAAATCCTACTTCTCTTTCTCCCTTCTTAACTGCATGATTTGTTTCATCAGAACATACAATGTTTATACATAGTCTCACCCTTGCCCACATCTTTTCTTCACAGATCTGCAATATTAAATATTCACCTTTATTTCTTTTGATGTTTTCCCTCTCACCTCTTGGTTGGTTAGAGCTTGGCAATTAGTGGATTTCTCAAGAGCACATGGGTACAGAATTCCCTGAGTTTTTAAATGTTTAAAAATTGTTTTTCTAAAAGATAGTTTGGCTAAATATAAACTTCTGGCTTCATACTTTTTCACTGTGACTTTTTTAATGTTCCCCCCATTCTTGCCTTGCTTTATCATGTTTTTTAAGAAGTCTGATTCTAACTATGTTGCCCCTGTAAAGTCAGTTGATTTTTTTATTTGGAAATCTTGAGGGCTCTTCTTTAATTTTGAAGTCAGTGTTACTAGGAAAATGCACATAAATTTTCCCAGGTACAAGGTGGCTCTTTCAATATGTAGATTCATGTCTGTCTATTTTTAGGTGGATTTTTTTTTGGAATATGGCTTTAAATATTAGTTCCTGCTAATTTGTTTTGTTTTGCTTCTGTGTGGATACCAATTAAACATATGTAGTTTCTCTTTCTCTTCCATTTCAACACTTTTTGATCCTTTTTATTTCACCTTGTTTTCTTTCTCTTGGTTGTTACCTACCTTTATTCAATACACTTATTAAATTTTATTTGAGTCTATTCTCCTTTGGACACCCTATAATTTTGTATTCATTTCTGAATTTAACTGTGTTTTCCTTCCATTTTTTCCCCACAGTCCACCTCTTCATTTCTCCCTGGTTTTTAGCCATTTGTTTTTTGTTTCTGTTTTTTAAATAGTGGTAAAAGATATATAACATAAAATTTACATCTTAACCTTTTTCTAAGTATACAGTTTTGTAGTGTTAAATACATTCATATTGTTGTGCAACCAATCTCCAAGAATTCTTTCTATCTTGCAAAACTGAAACTCTGTACCAATTCAACAACTCCCCATGTTTCCCTCTTCCCAACCCCTGGCAACCACCATTCTTTCTGTTTCTATGAATTTGACCACTCTGGATACCTCATATAAGTGGAATCATACAATTTTCGTGTGTGTGTGTGTGTGTGACTAGCTTAGTTAACTTTTAGGGGGTTTCAGATCAATCTCAGGCCCACCTCCAAATCTCCTCTTCTCTCTCTCAAGCAATTTTCCCCAAATTATCTTTGTTTAAACACAAATTTTTTCAGTAAGAGCTGAAGAGAACACTTGCTGGATTTGGGGATTTTTGTTTTGTTTTGTTTTTACTTATAGGTACAGTTGATTCTCATTTGCAGATTCTGTATTTGCAAATCCATTTACTCACTAAAATTTATTTATAACCTTAAAATCAATACTTGGGGCACTTGTGGTCTTCTAGGATATGTGCAGAGTAATGAAAAAATCTAAGTCACCTGATGTGCAAGTTCCCAGCTTGCACAACAAGGCAAACCATTTCAGGTCTCATACTGTAAACAAGTATCTTTTGTCTATTTAGTGTTACATTCTTTGTATTTTTGTGCTTTTGTATTGGTACTTCTGCTCTTTTAAACAGCCCCCAAGCATAGTGCTGAAGTGCTGTGTAGTGTTCCTAAGACTAAGAAGGCTGTGATTACTGAGAAAATACATGTGTTAGGTAAACTCTGTTCAGGCATGAGTTATAACTGCTGTTAGTCTTAAGTTCAACGTTAATGAATCAACCATATATATTAAACAAGTTGTTCTTCAAAACAAACACAAAAACAAAGTTATGTATTGATCAGTCACTGATTTCCAAGACCCAATCCAAGCTTTTCTACACACTTAAGTTTCATGACTGTACTAATATAAAGATGGATTAAGTCGCTTACAAGTGGGTTTATTCTTATATGAACTTCAGTATCCATACCATAAAGTTACTGGCAATCTACAAAAGACACTGTAGGTTACAGGAACTTTAACACACAATTACTACCAACCTAAACCACCCAAAACACATCTTAAGAAGCACCTACACTAAAGTATATATCTCATATAATGATCAAGTAAAAATCTGGAATGCACACTTATACTTCCAGTAAAACATTTAATAAGACTTCTTTAAAGTTAGAAAGTGCCAGTCTTTGTCTTTAGACATACTCAAACAGTATGGCCTAAAATAAACCACCACCACCATGTAAAACATACATGCTTTAAGTATTATTCTGAGAAAGGAAATCTGCTACATCTTTATAAATTTCAAAGGGTAAAATGACATGACAAAAATATTAGTAAAGAAACATAAAATATTTCCACACACCTTCAAAACAACAACGCATTGTCTGTGTACGATGAAATTATTTTTCACTGTTTGCTCACCTTATGAAATTTAGTTGGTTTATGTTTGTGTATATGTTGGGGGGTTAGGAGATTAGTGGGACAAGCAGAAATAAAAATTTTGCTAGTTCTTTATTATGGGTCTGATTCAAATAAACAGAACCAAAAATAATCAAATGCTTAGGAATAAATTTAAACAACGAGACAAAAGACTTATACACTGAAAACTACAAAACTGCTGAAAGAAACTCAAGTAGACATAAGTAAATGTAAAGATACACCATGTTAATGGACTTAAAGCCTTAATATTGTTAAAATAACAATAACACTGAAAGTGATCTACAGAATCAACACAATGCCTATGAAAAGTACAAAGGTGTTTTTTGGAAAGGTGTTTTTACGCAGAAACAAAAAAACCTATCCTAAAATTCATATGGAATTTCAAAAAATCTCAAATAGCCAAAACAATATTGCAGAAGAAAAACAAAGTTACAAGACTCATATTTCCTTATTTCAAAACTTACTACAAAGCTACAGTAATCAAAACAGCTTGGTACTGGCATAAAGGCAGATATATAACCAATGGAACAGACCCCAGAAATGAACTCTCCCATACATGATCCAAATTTGTATAATGTCTTCAAGATTCATCCATGTTGTAGATGTATCAAAATTTCATTCCTTTTTAAGACTGAATAATATTCAATTATATGTATATTTCACATTTTGTTTATCTGTTGGTGCACATTTGGGTTGTTTCCAACTTTTGGCTTTTGTGAATAATGCTGCTGTGGAAACTGGTGGATAAGTATCTGTTTGAGTCCCTGCTTGCAATTCTTTTGCAAGAAGCAGGCTCCCTGCTGAGCACAAAAGAACAAATACAGAATAATTCCACTTATATGAGATACCCAGAATAGGCAAATATATATATATATATATATATATAGTAAACATATATATACATATAGTAAATAAAGTAATATATATATAATAAAATCAAAAATTGTATTTAAAACCTAATGAATCTATAGGTTACCCAGGCCAATTAGCTGTAAAAGCTCATAGTATGCCCTTCTGTCAGGGAAGAATTTATTCAAGTATTTAATTAACATTAGACTGTATGCTTAGACATGTGTTCAGTATTATATATAAAAGTTGTTTTAAGGAGCCATTAACTTATTCTAATTAGATGCTTAGTTTTATAAATGTCTACAACACAAAACTGATTTTTTCCCTTGAGTTCTCCAGCAACATTTAAGAAGCTGAAAAATCCTATATATAGAACTATAACAATAGCAGCTGCAGTTTTCTGAGCTGTTTACATCAAAAGGCACTAACACTACATACATTATTTCTTTTAATTCCCATAACAAAAATAAGGTAAGTATGTAACTCCATTATAAGGATGAGAAAAGTTAAGGTTTAGAAAGGTGAAGTAACAGGGCATCTGGGTGGCGCAGTCGGTTAATTGCCCAACTCTTGATTTCGGCTCAGGTCAAGATCTCAGGGTCGTTAGACCAAGCCCCGTGTCAGGCTCCAAGCTCAGCAAGGAGTCTGCTAAAATTTCTCTCTCCCTCTGCCCCTCCCTGCACTTGTGCTCTCTCTCCCCCCCACCTCTCAGAAGTAAATAAATAAATCTTTAAAAAAAGAAAAAGAAAGGTGAAGTAACAAGTTTACATTGCTGGTGAGGATCAGAACAAGTACTCAAAACCAGATGTATGTGACAGCAAAATCCATGCCTCTGAAATGAGGTATGCAGGGATGCCTGGGTGGCTCAGTTGGTTAAGTGTCTGCTTTAGGCTCAGGTCATGATCCCAGGGTCCTTGGATAGAGCCCCGCATCAGGATCCCTGCTCAGCGGGGAGCCTGCTTCTTCCTCTCCCTTTGCCCCTGCCCCTCCCCCACCCTGCTTGTGCTCTCTCTCTCTCTCTCTCTAATACATAAAAATCTTAAAAAAAAAAAAAAAAAAAGAAGAAGAAATGAGGTATGTATACCCCGCAAAATACATGGTAATGTGAAATCACAAGATCAGTAGGTATCTCAGGGGATCTAATCTTAAGGAAAAAAAATTATATTTTCTCAAAAAAATCATATAATCATCAAAATCATCAAACTCTGAACTTTTGCATTTGCAAAAATTTAAATCTAATACATTTTATAATAAAATAAACATGGATTAGAATACAGAGTAAAAGGCAATACTAGCACAAAATTTTGAGATAGAGCATAACTTCAAAGAAATTTTGTATCAGGAGTTTTTCACAGGTCTTAAGTCACCTCCGGGATGTACTGAGCAATGCAGAGGAATTAGTGGGCCTATCTCTACCTTCTTCCACTAGGACTACTTGGATGATAATGTTTAAGAAGCACTTAGAGCATGTGACTTCCTATTTCTGAATTATATCAACTGTGCACAAACACACTGAAGAATAATTTTCATATTTCATCTGAGTAAAAAAAAGCAGTGCTTATCTCTTCACATTCATGTTAAACCCTCAATTATAGAACAGTTAAGTTTATATCCCCAGAGTTTTCCTTCAGGCATGTCTATTACTCCTAATTATTCCTATTATTCCTAACAGGCCCAGAAAATGAAAGACAGGTAAGCATTTAGATCCATATTCAAGAATAATACATTTATATAACAAAAAGAGTAAGTGGTAAATTGACTGTATGGGAGGTTTTAGCCAGTGCAATAAGAAAAAAAAAGCACCTGGAACTCTTAGATTGAAAAGGAAGAAATAAAACTGTCTTTTAGCAGCTAACATGTTCATGTACATAAAAATTCCTTAGGAATCTATAATAAGGCTACTAGAAGTAATAATTTAGCCAGGTTGCATGATATGAGATCAATGTACAAAAACAAATTTCTACATACTAAGAAGCCAATAACTGAAAACTGAAATTAAATAAAATCATGTGTAACAGTATAAACAAAGATACAGATATATTTATCAAAATATTTGAAAGACCTCTATGCTGAACCTACAAAATACTGCAAAGAGAACTTTCAGATATCATAAATAAATGGAAAGATCTCATGCTCATGGACTAGAAGATTCAGTATTAAGATATTAAAGCCAGCACCCATCTTGTCAGTTCAGATGAGAGAATGAATACTAAAGGGCCTACCATCCCTGGGCACGGCTGGATTGGCCAGGGCACCTGTAAATATAAACCTTGTTTTATACAACCCCACTAGCTTACAAGTAAAGATATAATCACCAAATTTACCTAATGAAATTTCTAACATTTAGAATAAAGGTATTTTTCAGATTCCAAGTCTCTTGAGATGGAAAAGACCTCTGAGGCACCAGACAAAGCAGTACTAGAGTGAGTACCTGCTAACATGGGCCTCCAATCAGTGGGGCTGACCTTCTCAGGAGGCCCCCTGCCCCAAATTTTGCCTTTAAAAACCTTCACTTGCAAGCCATCAGGTAGCTGAGGTCTTTAGAGCATTAGCTCCCTGTTATCCTGGGTGGTGCCACACCAATATCGTTCTTCACTGCAAAAGGCTGGTGTCAGTTTTTACTGGCTTGCTGTGCATCAGGTGGACGAACTCTCATTTGGTTCAAGTTTACAATATCAATTCTCCCCAAATTTCCCTACAGATTCAAAGTAATCCCAATAGAAATCCCAGTGGGTCTTCTGTAGAATTCTACGTTGATTCTAAAATTTATATGGAAATGCAAAGATCTAGAATAGCTAAAACAATATTGAAAAAGAAAAACAAAACTGAAGAATTTATACTCCTTGATTTCATGACTGATTGTATAACATACCAGTAATCAAGTTTTAGCATAAGGACATATAAATCAATGGAGCAAAAAAGAAAGTCCTGAAATAGACCCACACATACACATTATCAATTGGTTTGACAAAAGTACCAAGGAAAGTCAATGAGCAAAGAACAGTCTTGACAAAAATGCTACTGAAACAACTGAATATCCATATGGAAAATAAACCCTTAAGTTATACCATCCCACAATATTAACTTAAAATGGACTGCAAACCTAAAATATAAGAGCTAAAACCATAAAATTTCCAGAAGAAAACATATGAGAAAATGATTGCAATAAAAATTTAAGGAACATCTCTTTGAATGACAGTTTAAGAAAACATAAAGGCAAGCTATAAAGTAAGAGACAACATTCACAATACATATATTTCACAAAGTACTTAATGCAGCATATATAAAGAATTCTTGTAACTCACTCATAAAACAATTTTAAAAAAAGGACAAAAGATTTACACAAGCATTTTAAAGAAAATACACAATAAGAATACTAAAAAATGCTCAGTATCATTAGTCACCAAGGAAATGCAAATCAAAACCATAATGAATTAGTATTATACATCCATCAGAATAACTATTACAAAGTTACAATCTAAGAGTTGACAAGGATGTGAAGCAATTTGGAATCCCATATTGCTGTGGGAATGCAAAATGGTACAACAACTTTGGAAAATACATTGCAGTTTCTTATAAAGTTAAATGTACATTAAACATTACACTCAGAAATTCTACTCCTAGTTATTTACCCAAGAAAAATGAATGAAATGAAAACACACATCTATACCAGATGTTCACATCAGCATTATTCATAATAATCTCAAACTGGAAATAACTCAAATCTCCACTAAAAGGTGAGTGGATAAACAAATTGTGACATAGACAGACACATCAGGATGCTACCCAGCAGTAAAACAGAATGAATTCCTGAAAGAAAACATGCAACATAGACAAATCTCAAAAACATTTTGTTGCACCAAAAAAGCCAGAAAAAAGATTATACTACACTCTATGATTTCATTTACATGAAATTATAGAACACAAAAAAACTAAACTATAATGACAGAAAGACATCAACGGCTATCCAGGGTCTGAGTTCGATGGGACAGGGGAAGACATCAAGTAGCTTTTCGGAGTGATGTGGATCTTCCATATCTACATATCTGTATTTGGCAAAATCAATCTGCACACTTATTAAAGTTGATTTAAAAATCCCTCTACACATGGGTTCAGTGAAATAGGACAGAGTGTGTTTAAATCAAGGCAGCCCATGTTAGACCAGTTATAAATATTTATAAAGAAGCCATATAAAAAATATAGAATTAAGGTAAGGTTAAGGAGATTAAAAAAAAAAAGATTGAGGAGGATTTCATCATACTTCTGATATTATAAAGACAATCACCCCGCAAAAAAGGAGCGGTGACTCTTCAATAAAACTGATTCTAACAGAAGGTTTAAAAATACACAATAGATCTAACTGATTACGATATATTTTTGAAGAACTCTTTCAAAAAGCAGGTTTTTAAGGTGAGCAGTCAATGCATTTCCTTATTTCCTTTCTAATTACAAGAGGAAGACAAAGCAGAACTCAACCTGACTAACCCTTTCACGAGGCTCTCTAAAACATTTTTTTTTAAAACTTAGCCAAAACCCACTTTATAGCTTCACCTTGCCTAACTTTCCTTAAACCAGTCTATTCACTGCACTTTCTAAATTACAACTTACACACTATTATATACATAGCTTGGTGTTTGAAATGCCAGATACAGAATGGACAATACAGAAGTCTATGGCCAGCAGTTCTAGCTACTTTTTAGACTCAGAGTTGTATTATTATGCCCTTAGTTCAATGTAGGTACCACTGTCTGAAGAATTCATGGCTAGCAAATGATACTTTCAAAAAAGAAAAGAAAGGAGGAAAAGAAGGAGGGAGGGAAGCAGTAAGGACTAATTAATGGTTTTCTGTCCTAAATAATACCTTTTTATATACTTTCAGAAACATACCATCTAACAATGAAGCAAATTCTATTACTTTCAGTTTATAGGGTTCCTGAGTTCTAATATAGGTCCCAGTTCTCCTATTTATGGAGAAGTACAAACTTGCAAAATGTGTTAGCAACACACTGTATTACTTTCTTATATTTTAAATTTCCCAGCATCTCTGTTATAATACTTGCTTTACACATGAGTAAATGAATGAAGCTCAGAGAGGTGTGTAACCGGCCCAAACTACCAAGTGACAGAGCTATGATTCAAAATCACTTTAACTCCGAAATCCATGCTCGTAAGTACCATGCTGTAATTCCTCACAAAGAGAACTCAATTACTCTAAGAGGTCTACATAAACTTGGGAAAAGAGTGACAACATAATTTTTTTAAAACTCCATTTACCTTCAGGGGACGCAGAGCACCACAAAATTTTGTCCACCAGCTGTTTTCAATGAATTCTAAGTGCCTCTCTCTTTTCCTAAGTGTTCGTAACCTTTCTTCAAATTGTTTTAAGGCGCGTTTATCCCTTGCTGGCAAAGGTCGACCATCTTTGCTCTGCAAGTAACAGAACAAAATAAAACAGTTTTTTACCATTAAGGTCTTAGTAAAGTACCCATCAGATTTATCAAATTATGCAACAAAACCTTTTTTAGGTTGGATACTCCCTAGGCAAATTTACAAACTGGAAAAAAAAAAAAATGACATCTTTGTGACAATACACATCTCTGAACCAAGATCAGCATCAAAATATAGATGTGTGTACATTTAACACCGAACTTCTTGATTCCTATTTTCCAAATATATGGTAAAGTTACGTGGAAAGGAGATAAATATCTTTAAAAATGCCCTTTTTATGGGGCACTTTATTCAATTTGTTCAATTACTCTCTCTCACCTCCAAGCTCCTCTTTCTATCCCTTATCTTAATATATTTGGTTCTACCCCTTCTCTCCCTTTGGTCAGCCCCTGACTCAGATACAGCAGAGGGATGTAATACTAGTATGTGCTATGCAGAGGTATTTATAACAATTGCTAAGAAATGTCACTTTCTTATTCTCCAAGTACTTTTGCAAGTAAGTCATGTTTTCTTCGGCCAGCCTACTGAGAGGTAACTTTCATCCATCTATTTTTATGTGATGCTTACTATAACCATAAGCAGTACCTTTCTCAATGGTGGTTCAAAGATAACACTTTCCCGCTTGAACTCCCCTGCCCCCAAGTATCTTCAACTGGATACAATAATTAATTACAATAATATGACAATTGCTAAGTACAAAAAGGTGAAACATAAATTTGTTTGCTTTTATTGGAAGCAACAAGAAAAATATTTACATGGAACTGCGTTTTTAAAATGTAAAGACATCAGGGGCGCCTGGGTGGCTCAGTTGGGTAAGTGTCTGCTTTCGGCTCAAGTCATGATCCTGGGGTCCTGGGATTGAGCCCTGCATCCGGCTCCCTGCTCAGTGGGTAATCTGCTTTCTCCCTCTCCCTCTGCCTCTGCCCCTCCCCAACTCATGCTTGTGCTCGCTCTCTCTCAAATAAATAAAATCTTTAAAAAAAATAAAATGTAAAGACATCAGATATTAAAATGTTAATATCCCTATTCAGGTTTAAATAGATTCTTAAGAGAGAGACAACAAAATTGCTCTCTACATATGCAGTGCAGCCTCATCTGAAATCACAGCTATAATGAAGACAATATTCAAATATTCTTTAATAAAGATATCTACACAGTAATAATGATCTCTTTACATAATGGCACTGCCATACTCTTCTGGAACCAGCCGTCGTCTTCCATACTTTATCAAACTGCTTCTCGAACTTTATCATGCGTAACAATTACCTGAAAAGTTTGTTAAACACAGATTTCTAGACCCTATAAAATTTAGGTGGCCTTGGGTGGGGCCTAAAACGTGCATTTCTACCAAAGTCCCAGGAGATGCTGGTGCTACTGTATACTTGGCACGCACTAGACTATATTTAATTATCTCCATTCCTTTAAGTACAATGGGTACTATCGAACTTCTTCCCAAGAAAAAGGAACCTCAGAGAAAGGTATTTTTGGAAGGACAAAGGAATAAAACAAACATTCCCTTGTAGAAGATAGATCCAGGCAATAATACTTCAAGTGTGTGGCATGAGAAAGGTACAGTACTTTGTATCGTAAACATACAATTTTTCTCAGAAATGCCATTCTAATATCCAAAGGATACCAACAATGAGGTAGTTTTATTTAACAACTAGCTTTCACTATTTCAGAAAAAAAGTTAGTAAACCGATTTAAGGGTCCACTAAAAATAAACCCAAGTTATATATCTGTCTACTTGGTGAGTATTTCAGTGGAGTAAGGGCTTTGCCTCTGCTTTGCCTATTGACCAAAACAATATAAGAATAATTTTGGTCAGAGAAACAAACACCAGGATAGAAACCCAGCAGTCAACTAATTATCTCATCTGGAAAAAAAAATGTAATTATAAAGCATATGAATACATACCTTTTGTTTTAAAAAAAGTAAAACATGAAAGCTTCCCTTCGTACTATCCCAGAGTACCACTGCCCTTTCCTACTATTACCTCCATTAAGCAATACAATATCCTTCTACACATTTTCTATGCATTTGCATGCATGCATATCTGTTAATATTCGTGTGGGTTTTTGTTGTACATAATAGCTAACATTTCTTGAGCACATTTCTTGTGCCTAAAACCGATCTGTTCTTTACCGTTTATTCTCCTTAAATCTTCATAATATAACTTTGAAGTTGGTAGTAATATTATTTCCATTTATTAGAGTAGGAAAATAAGGCCCACAGATAATTACATGCATAATAAGGAGGGCTAGAATTTGAACTGAGAGAATCTGATTTGATTCTATTAAGATATATTCTTCAGTCTATATAAATCTACCTCATGCATACCACATTATACCATGGTATATTAATAAATACCTTATTTTTGAACATTTAGATTGTTTTCTTTTTTGGGAAGCATTAACGATGTGCATGAACATCCTTCTTCACCCAGATATAAGTATATACATATACTTGAGTCAGAGATGCTCCTAGACATCAACTGCTGGATTAAACTTTATTAAAAGGGATGTGTTTGTGTGTACAGGCACATGTCATATCATACAATTTTCTTTAAAAAGCTGTATATTTTACATTCCCACAAGCAGTATATCTATCCCCAAAATCTCACTAATACCTGACAAAGGTAAAAATTTTAAAGACTTCTAAAAGATAAAATATTGAGATGCTCTAATTAGCATATCTCTGATTACTATCTCTGATAACAGGGTGACCAACCATCCTGGTCTCTGTACTCCAAGTTCCATGTCCTGGAAAATCCCCTCAGGTCCCAGGCAAACTGGAATGCTTGGTCAACCTACTTACTACTGAAGAGCTGAAGCATCATTTTATATTTTTCACTGAAGAATTTAATTTTTCCTTCAGTAAACTCTATTTGGGTCTTTTGTTCATTATTTCTATGTATTGCTTGCCCTTTATTCTAACTGATTTGAAGATGTTCTTTATACATACTCATACTGCAGATTATTTCCTCCTACATTATAGACTTTCTTTTGGTGGTGCTTTTTGGGTACATAAATTTTACTTAAAAATGTAGGGGCGCCTGGGTGGCTCAGTCGGTTGAGTGGCTGCCTTCGGCTCGGGTCATGATCCTGGGGTCCTGGGATCGAGCCCCACATCCAGCTCCCTCCTGAGCGGAGAGCCTGCTTCTCCCTCTCCCTCTGCCTGCCACTCTGCCTACTTGTGCTCTCTGTTGAATAAATTTAAAAAAAAAAAAAAAAAGTAAAACTCACCAATCTCTCAATTAGCATTTGGGGTTTTTTTGTGTCATGTTTAGAAAGGTCTTCTATACACCAAGATAAAATTTTACTTTCACTTTCTCCTAATGTTTTGTAAATTTTGTATTTGATTTGAATTCAGGGGGTCTACGAAAATTTCATATTTTGTCTTTTATAAATTTCCACCTAAACTTACGAAAAACTGTCATCTCTACAATATTCAATCTTCCCAATCAGGAACTGATGAAGTTCTCCATATATTTCAGTCTCCTATTATGTATTGCAATAAATTTTATTTAATTTCTACCAGGACGATTCTGACATTTCTTATTATTTTATAGTCTGCAGCTATTGTGAATGAGACCATTTTCTACTACATCTTCCAACTGGTTAATGATTTCTATATGTTTGTATCCAGGCACTTTGATGAACTCTTATTAGTTCCATTAATTTGTTGATCATCCTTTCAGATTTTCTTGGTAGATGATATGTGAATAATAAGGATATTTCCCTTTTCCTCTCTCTCCCTCTTATGTTTATACTGGCATTCTCTCTTATCTGACAAGGACCTCCAGGAATATGCTAATGAGCAACAATGATACCGACCACACTGACCTATGTGTGACTTCAATGGGAATGTTTAATTCATCATTAAGTATGACAGTCATTATAGATTTCCTTTCCTAAGTACTCTCTTCTCTTCTAATTTGGTAAGGCTTTTTTTTAAAAAAAAAAAAAAAAACGTAACTACAAATTGACTTTTACTAAATATTCTTTAGCAGCTATTAAAATGCTTATATTTCTCATTTATCCTCACTACATTAAACTACTTTAGTAGATTTTCTAATGTATCATCCTTGAATTTCTAGGATAAACCTAATCTGATAATTATAAAATATTCTTATTACAGCACAGGTTTGAATTGCTAATATTTTTCCTTATATTAAAACATTTGCTTCTATGTTCATGAGAGACCAGTACATATGTAGTCTTCTTTTTTGTATGCAATTATCATCCGATTTCTGTATCAGGATTATGCTAGTTTAATACTATTTAGTTTTAGCTAGTTTAGAAATGTTCTATAAATAGGTTTTATGTGTTCTATAAGTATTATTTATCTGTTCTATAAATATGTTCTATAAATAATATTTATCTGTTACTTGAAGGTGACAGAGGAAGAAACTTCATTGTGTTTTTAGAAGTATATTCAATTGGCAAGTCATTACATGCAATTTTTAGCTTATTCCACTAGTACATAAAACTTGAACATAAGTGATACAGTAAAATCTGATGTTACACATGAAATCAACATACCTGGGAATAAGCAAGGTCTTGATCATACCTGAGCAAAACTTTTGCTTTTACTTGTTAGAACACTGATAGAAATTCTCAAATTGTCAGTGTCTTACATTTCACAGAAGACAAATTTTAAAACCATGGACATAGTTTGTTAAGGATATGTTGAAAAATTCAAATGATGTCAAAATATGGGATTGCCAATGTCTAAGTCATATCAGAAAGTAGTGCAAAGACAGTGTGCTTTTATACTTCCCAATTACAATAAAATAACAACTCACTTTTGATTTAATCGTTTGAATGTGCTGCTCCACTTCTTCAATGTCTTCAGTGTTTTCTAAACGTTCATAAGCAGCACTTCTGGTGCCTTTTATTAGATTTAAAGGTAATGCAGACATGCCATAGGCCTAAAAGAAACAAAATTAAAATGTGTTTTAGTACTACTATTTTATACATACAGTTCTGAGGGAAAAATGTCCTTTAAACTTTAAAGCAAGTGCAAGAGTAAGCAGTTGTGAAGGATTATACTCACTGAAGAACATAGTACATGGGAATGAATCATGACATACTGTCTCATAATTCTCTTATTTCACACAGTTATATAAACTGACATCTGTAATACTAACTATTCACAGAATAGATAACATGTATTGTTCAAAGGAAAAGCTGCAAAATTAATAAGCTCTAAATGGATTAAGGACTTGAACATAAGACCTGAAAACATAAATCTCCTTGAAGAAAATATAGGTAGTAAAAGACCTGAAACCATAAATCTCCTTGGAGAAAATAGAGGTAGTAAGCTTTTTGACATTGCTCTTGGCAATATTTTTTTGGATATGTCTCTTTAGGCAAGGGCAACAATAGCAAAAATAAATAAATGGGACTATACACAGTGAAGGAACTCATCAAAAGGAAAAGGCAACTTACCGAATGGAAGAAGATACTTGCAAATGACATATCCAGTAAGGGGTTGATACCCAAAATATATAAAGAACTTGTACAACTCAGTAACAAAAACAAAACAAAAAAGAAAAAACCCAACCTGATTTAAAAATGGGGCCTGAACAGACATTTTTCCAAGAAGACATACAAATGGCCAACAGGCACATGAACAGATGCAAGATCACTAATTATCAGGGAAATGCAAATCAAAACCACAATGAGATACTATACTATATATAGTAAACCCTGACTAAAATTTATTTTAATACATACATATTATTTAATTAGCATACCAATTATCTATATACAGTTTATTATAAGTTTTAAGTATAATTAATCATTTTGCTAAGTATTTTAAATATTTTCCTACAAGTATTTTCTAATGTTAATCAGCATTAAGAATAAACATATTATATTTTTCCATATTAGCCAGTCCCAAATGATGATTTTTAATTCTAACCGTTAAAAACACTTAATGACAATTGCCACATGACCGTTATTCTAAATCATTAAATCTTTAGAAACAAAACTGACAACTATCACTTCCTGGTTGCAGCAACAGGCTCTAAAGCAGACACATTACATATTTTAAATCTTTTTTCATTTTCCTCCTGAGCACACAGCCAAACTACTTTAGCCAGTCTCCCCTGAAGTTAAGTAGGCTCATGAAATTGAGTTCAAGACAATGAATGTAGGCAGAAGTGATGAAGGCTATTTCTTAGGCTTAACCCCAAAATTTCAAAATATCCCAGGTGATCTTGCATGTTGTCTCAAAAACTCTCTGCAACCTAGATGTCAACTCCAAAAAAACTTTAGTGACAATTTTATAGTTGACCTTTGAATAACTTGGGTTTGAACTGCAAGGGTCCACTTATACATGGATTCTTTTCTTTATAAATACAGTATAGTACTATAAATGTATTTCCCTTAAGATTTTAACAACATTGCCTTTTCTCTATTTTACTTTTATTATAATTATTATTTTTATTTATTTGACAGAGAGAGACAGTGAGAGAGGGAACACAAACAGGGGGAGTGGGAGAGGGAGAAGCAGGCTTCCCGCTGAGCAGGAGCCTGACGCAGGGCTTGATCCCAGGACCCTGGGATCATGACCTGAGCCGAAGGCAGACGCTTAACAACTGAGCCACCCAGGCACCCCTTCTCTATTTTAAGAATACAGTATACAACACATATAATATATAAAATATGTGTTAATTGACTGTTTAGGCTATCAGTAAGGCTTCTGGTCAATAATAGCCTATTAATAGTTAAGTTTGGGGGGAGTCAAAAATTATATGCAGATTTTCACACGTGCGGGGGGATCAGCACCCCTAACCCCCATGTTGTTCACACATGCACATCAAATCTTCATCCATTCAGTGTTGGACACATAGGTTGCTTCCATATCTTGTCTATTGTAAATAATGTTGCAATGAACACGGAGGTGTTCATTCGAATTACTGTTTTTGTTTTCTTCAGATAAATACCCAGCAGCAGAAATGCTGGATCATATGGTATTTCTATTTTTAATGTTTTGAGGAACCTCCATACTATTTTCTATAGTGGCTACACCAATTTGCATTCCCACCAACAGTGCATGAGGGTTCTCTTCTCTATATCTTCACCAAATGTGTTATTTCTTGTCTTTTTGATATTAGCCATTCAAACAGGGGTAGTATCTCATTGTGGTTTTGATTTGCATTTCCCTGATAATTAGTGATCTTGCATCTGTTCATGTGCCTGTTGGCCATTTGTATGTCTTCTTGGAAAAATGTCTGTTCAGGCCCCATTTTTAAATCAGGTTGGGTTTTTTCTTTTTTGTTTTGTTTTTGTTACTGAGTTGTACAAGTTCTTTATATATTTTGGGTATCAACCCCTTACTGGATATGTCATTTGCAAGTATCTTCTTCCATTCGGTAAGTTGCCTTTTCCTTTTGATGAGTTCCTTCACTGTGTATAGTCCCATTTATTTATTTTTGCTATTGTTGCCCTTGCCTAAAGAGACACATCCAAAAAAATATTGCTAAGAGCAATGTCAAAAAGCTTACTACCTCTATTTTCTCCAAGGAGATTTATGGTTTCAGGTCTTTTACTACCTATATTTTCTTCAAGGAGATTTATGTTTTCAGGTCTTATGTTCAAGTCCTTAATCCATTTAGAGCTTATTTTTGTATATGGTGTAACAAAGTGGCTCAATTTCATTCTTTCTCTTGTAGTTGTCCAGTTTTCACAACACCATTATTTAAAAAGGCTGCCTTTTCCCCATCATCTGCTTTTGCCTCCTTTCATGTAGATTAATTGACCACATAAATGTGGGTTTATTTCTGGGGTTTCTATTCTATTCTGTTGATCTAGGTGTCTGTTTTTGTGGTACCATACTATTTTCATTACTATAGCTTTGTAGTATAATTTGAAATCAGGGAGCATGAGTCCTCCAACTTTGTTCTTTCTCAAGGTTGCTTTGGCTCTTTGGGGCCCATAAAAATTTTAGGATTATTTGTTCTGGCTCTGTGAAAAATGTCATTGGCATTTTGAGAGGGATTACACTGATTCTGTAGATTACTTTGGGTAGTATGAACATTTTAACAATATTAATTCTTCCAACCCATGAGCATGGTGTATCTTTCCATTTTGAGGGTGGCCTTCAATTTCTTTCCTCAAGGTCTTATGGTTTTCAGGGTATAGATCTTTCACCTCCTTGGTTAAAGTTATTCCTAGGTATTCTGTCCTTTTTGATACAATTGTAGATGGGATTGTTAATCTCTATGCTACTTTATTATTAGTGTATACAAATGTAACAGATTTCTGTATATTAATTTTGTATCCTGCAACTTCACTGAATTCATTTAGTAGTTCCAATAGTTTTTTGATGGTCTTTAGGGTTTTCTCCATATAGTATCATGTCATCGACAAATAGTGAAAGTTTTACTTTTTTTCAATTTGGATGCCTTTTATTTCTTTTCCATGCCTACCAGCAGTCACTAGGCCTTCCAATATTATGTTGAATTAAGATGGCGAGAGTGTGCATTCTTGCCTTGTTCCTAATCTTAGAGGAAAAACTTTCAGCTTTTTACCATTCAATATGATGTTAGCTGTGGGTCTGTCATGTATGGCCTTCATTACTGTGGGTCTGTCATATATGGCCTTCACTATTTTAAGGAATGTTCCGTCTATACCCATTTTGTTGAGTTTTTATCATAAACAGATATTGAATTATGTCAATGCTTTTTCTGCATCTACTGAAATGATCATATGATTTTTACACTTTGTTTTGTTAATGAGGTGTATCACACTGATTGATTTGCAAATGTTAAACCATCCTTACATCCCTGAAATAAATCTCACTTGGTGATGGTGTATGATCCTTTTCATGTATTGCTGACTTTGGTTTCTTGAGAATTTTAGCCTCTGTGTTCATCAGGAATACTGGCCTGTAGTTTTCTTTTTCTGCAGTGTCTTTGTCTGGTTTTGGTAATGGGGTAACGCTGGCCTCGTAAAATGAGTTTGGAAGTGTTCCTTCCTCTTCAATTTTGTTTAATAGTTTCAGGCAGATAGATATTAACTCTTCTTTAAATTTGTGGTAAAATTTATGTGTGAAGCCATCTCGATCTGGCCTTTTATTTCTTGAAGTTTTTTGTACATGATTCAATTTCATTACTAGTAATTGGTCTATTCAGATTTTCTATTCTTCATGGTCAATCTCAGAAGATTGTGTTTCTAGAAATTTATCCAACTCTTCTAGGTTGTCTAATTTGTTGGCATATAATTGTTTACAATATTCTCTTATGATCCTTTTTATTTCTGTGGTATCAGTTGTAATTTCTTTTTCATTTCAGATTTGATTTTATTTGGGCTTTTTCATTTTATTTTATTCTATTCTATTCTATTCTATTTATTGATGAGTCTGGCTAGAGGTCTATCAATTTTGTTTATCATTTTAAAGAACAAGCTCTTTGTTTCATTGATCTTCTCTGTTTTTTTAGTTCCTATTTCATTTATTTTCACTCTGATCTTTATTATTTCCTTCCCTCTACTAACTTTGGGCTTGTTTGTTCTTCTTTCTCTAGTTCCTTTAAATGTAGATTGTTTATGTGACATTCTTCTTGTGTCTTGAGGTAGGCTTGTATTGTTATGAACTTCCCTCTTAAACTGGCTTTTGCTGCATCCCAAAGATTCTGGAATGTTGTGTTTCATTTTCATTTGTCTCAAGGTATTTCTGGATTTCCTCTTTGATTTCCTTGCTGACCCACTGGTTGTTTAATAACATGTTGTTTAGCTTCCACATGTTAGTGTTTTTTTCCAGTTTTCTTCTTGTAACTGATTTATAGTTTCATACCATTGTGGTTGTAAAAATACTTGATATGATTTCAATCTTCTTAAATTTACTGAAACTTGTTTTATGGCCTAACATATGAGCTATCCTAGACAATGTTCCATGTGTATTTGAAAATAATGTGTATTCTGCTGTTTTAGATGGAGTGTTCTATATGTATCAAGTCCATCTGGTCTAATATGTCATTTAAGGCCAATGTTTCCTTATTGGTTTTCTGTCTGGATGGCCAATTCATTGATACAAGAGAGTATTAAAATCCACTACTATTATTGTATTACTATTTCTCCTTTTATTTCTGTTAATATCTACCTTATATATTTAGGTACTCCAAATTGGGTGCATAAACATTTAAAATGTTATATCCTCTTTATGTGGAAAACCCAAAAGACTTCAGCCCAAAACTGCTAGAACTCATACATGAACTCAGTAAAGTGGCAGGATATAAAATCAATGCACAGAAATCAGTTGCATTCCTATACACCAACAACAAGACAGAAGAAAGGGAAGTTAAGAAGTCGATCCCATTTACAATTGCACCCAAAACCGTAAGATACCTAGGAACAAATCTAACCAAAGAGACAAAGAATCTGTACTGAACAAACTATAGAATACTCATGAAAGAAACTGAGGAAGACACAAAGAAATGGAAAAACGTTCCATGCTCATGGACTGGAAGAACAAATATTGTGAAAATGTCTATGCTACCTAGAGCAATCTACACATTTAATGCAATCCCTACCAAAATACCATCAACTTTGTATGGAACCAAAGACCCCGAATAGCCAGAGGAACGTTGAAAAAGAAAAGCAAAGCCGGTGGCATCACAATTCCAGACTTCAAGCTCTAAAAAACAGACACATAGATCAATGGAACAGAATAGAGAGCCCAGAAATGGACCCTCAACTCTATGGTCAACTAATTTTCGACAAAGCAGGAAAGAATGTCCAATGGAAAAAAGACAGTGTCTTTAACAAATGCTCTTGGGAAAATTGGACAGCCACATGCAGAAGAATGAAACTGGACCATTTCCTTACACCACACACAAAAATAGACTCAAAATGGATGAAAGACCTAAATGTGAGACATGAATCCATCAAAATCCTAGAGGAGAACACAGGCAGCAACCTCTTCAACCTCAGCTGCAGCAACTTCTTCCTAGAAACATCGCCAAAGGCAAGGGAAGCAAGGGCAAAAATGAACTACTGGGACTTCATCAAGATAAAAAGCTTTTGCACAGCAAAGGAAATAGTCAACAAAACCAAGAGACAACCAACAGAATGGGAGAAGATATTTGCAAATGACATATCAAATAAAGGGCTAGTATCCAAAATCTATAAAGAACTTATCAAATTCAACACCCAAAGAACAAATATCCAATCAAGAAATAGGCAGAAGACATTCAACAGACATTTTTCCAAAGAAGACATCTAAATGGCCAACAGACAGATGAAAAAGTGCTCAACATCACTTGGCATCAGGGAAATCCAAATCAAAACCTCAATGAGATACCACCTCACACCAGTCAAAATGGCTAAAATTAACAAGTCAGGAAATGACAGATGTTGGTGAGGATGTGGAGAAAGGGGAACCCCCCTACAATGTTGGTGGGAATGTAAGCTGGTGCGGCCACTCTGGAAAACACTATGGAGGTTCCTCAAAAAGTTGAAAATAGAGCTACCATATGACCCAGCAATTGCACTACTGGGTATTTACCCCAAAGATACAAATGTAGTGATCTGAAGAGGCACACGAACCCCAATGTTTATAGCAGCAATATTCACAATAGCCAAACTGTGGAAAGAGCCTAGATGTCCATCAACAGATGAATGGATAAAGAAGATGTGGTATATACACACACACACACACACACATATATATATATAATGGAATATTATGCAGGCCTTAAAATAATGAAATCTTGCCATTTGCAACAACGTGGATGGAACTAGAGGGTATTATGTTAAGCGAAATAAGTCAATCAGAGAAAGACAAGTATCATATGATCTCACTGATACGAGAAGTTGAGAAACAAGACAGGATCATTGGGGAAGGCAGGGAAAAATAAACAAGACAAAACCAGAGAGAGAGACAAACCATAAGAGACTCTTAATCTCAGGAAACAAACTGAGAGTTGCTGGAGTGGAAGGGGGTGGGAAGGATGGGGTGGCTGAGTAATGGACATTGGGGAGGGTATGTACTATGGTGATCGCTGTGAATTGTGTAAGACTGATGAATCACAGACCTGTACCCATGAAACAAATAATACACTGTATGTTACTAAAAAAATCTTTTTTTTAAATGTTATATCCTCTTGTTAGATTGAGACCTTTATCAATATGTAACGCCCTTCTTTTTCTTATCATCTTGATTTTTTTTAAAGTCTATTTTGTCTGATAGAAGTATTATTACCCCAGCTTTCTTTCCATTTCCATGGTATATCTTTTTTCCACCCCTTCATTTTCAGTCTATGTGGGTCGTTACATTTGAAGTAAGTCTCTTCCTAGCAGCATGTAGAAGGATCTTGTTTTTTTTTTTAATCCATTCAGTCACCCTACATCTTTTGATTGGAGAATTTAGTCCATTTACATTTAAAGTAATTATTGAGGGGCACCTGGGTGGCTCAGTCGGTTAAGCATCTGCCTTCAGCTCAGGTCATGATCTCAGGGTCCTGGGACTGAGCCCCACATTGGGCTCCCTGCTCAGCAGAGAGCCTGTTTCTCCCTCTGTCTCTGCCCCTCACCCCTGCTCTCGCTCTCTCTCACTCTATCTCAAATAAATAAACAAATCTTTAAAAAATATAAAATAATTATTGACAGTTATGTATTATTTTGTTAGTTGTTTTCTGGTTGTTTTTGTAGTTTCTCTTGTTTCCTTTCTTCTCTTCCTCTCTTCCCTGTTATTTATTTTCTTTAGTGTTATGTTTAGTTTCCTTTCTCTTTTCCTTTTGTATATTTACTATAAGTTTTTTCTTTGTGGTTACTGTAAGGTTCATATATAACATCTCATGTATATAACAATCTCTTTTAAGTTGATAGTAAGTTAATTTGGAACACATCCCAAAGCTTTATATTTTACTTCCCCTACCCACATTTTATATTTTTGATGACACATTTTACATCTTATTTTATGCATCCCTTCACTAATTATATATATATTTTAGAAAGAGAAGAGAGCATGCATGTGCACGTGTTTAGGGGGAGGGGTAGAGGGAGAAGGAGAGAGAGAATCTCAAGCATATGCCCCACTGAGCGTGGAGCCCAACACAGGGCTCAATCTTATGACCCTGAGATCATGACATGAGCTGAAATCAAGAGTCAGACACTTAACCAACTGAGCCACCCAGGCACCTCACTAATTACTGTATTTTTAATTTTACTATTCTTGTCTTTAACCCTTCATACTTTAGTGGTGATGAACTCCCCCAGCTTTTGCCTACATGGGAAACTGTTACCTCTCCTTCAATTCCAAATGATAATCTTGCCAGGTAGAAAATTCTTGGGTGACAGTTTTTCCCTTTCAGCACTTTAAATATGTTATGCCACATAAATAAATTAGTTATGTCACTCCCCTGTCTGGCCTGTAAAGTTTCTACTGAAAAATCTGCTGATGGCCTTATGGGGTTTCCCTTGTATGTAATATGTTACTTTTCTCTTGCTGTTTTTAAGATCCTCTCTTTATGCTTAACTTTTACCATTTTAACTACAATGTGTCTGAGATTGTTTCTTGTTGAGTTCATCTTGTTTGTAACTCCCGGGGCTTCCAGACCTGGATGTGTTTCCTTCTCCAGATTATGGAAGTTTTCAGCCATTATTTCTTCAAAAAATTTTTCTGGCCCTTTCTCTCTCTCATCTCCTCTGGGAACTTTTATAATGCAAATTTATCCCACTTGATATAGTTCCTGAAGTCCCTTAAGTTGTCCTCCCTTCTTTTAATTCTTTTCATTTTGCTGCTCTGTCTGGGTGTTTTCCATTGCTTTGTCTTCAAGCTTTGCCTTGATGCTCCTGTTTTATCCTTTCTGCTACTGAACCCCTCTACTGTATTTTTCAGTTCAGTTATAACTTCTAATTGATTTCTTATATTTTCTGTAGCTTTGCTAAAGTTCTTGTGTTCATCCATTCTCCTGCCAACATTGCTAAGTAACTTTATGACCATTACTTGAATTCTTTATCAGGTAAGTTACTATCTCCCTTTCATTAAAGTTTTTTTTTAATGGAGATTTGCCTTATTCTTTGGTTTGGAACATATTCTTTGATCTCCTCATTCTGCCTCTCTGTTTGTCTTTATGTATTAGGTGAAACTGCTATCTCCCTCAGTCTTGAAGGGGTGGTCTTGTCTAACAGTTGGTTCACATGGGCCATTAGAGCAATCTCCCCTGGCCATCAGAGCCAGACACTTCATATGGGGCAACCACTCAATGGGCTGCATGTGCCCACCAGGTGTGATAGAGCCAGCACTGTTGTTTGGGAGATCAGGGCTCAGGGCACTCACTCTGCCCAGTTGTGGCTCAGACACTGTGCAGGGAGAGTGGGGTTCCAGCTGCTTGCCCATCACAGTTGTGGCTCAGTCTCTATGCTAATTAGGTGGGGCTTAGGGTGTCCCTGGAAGCTAATTACAGCTTGGCTGCTGCTAAGGGAGAACAGGACTCAGGTGTTTACCAGCCCAGTTGCAGCCCATATGCTGCACAGGAAAGGTGGGACTTAGGTCACTGGACCAACTAGGTTGTAGCTTGGGTGCTGCACAGTGAGGGTAGGGCTCAGTGCACTCTCCCAGCCCAGTTACAACTTGGTTCTCTGCATAGGTTGGGCAGGACTGAGGGCTCCCACTTGGACCATTGCAGCTTTGCTGCTACATGGGGGAAGTAGGGATCATGGTGCTCATCTGGCCCATTTGCAGCCCAATCACTGAGTGAGGAGAACAGGGCTCAGGACACTAGCCTGGCCCTTTGTAGCTGGAGTGCTGTGTGGTGTGAGGTGCTTGCCAGCCAGGTTAAGGGTTAAGTGGGCAGAATATGCCCTCTAGTGCTTGCATGCTAGAGGAAGAGCACTAGAAATGGCACTCATCTGCTCTGTCACCAGCAAGTTAGAATGAGATTCCAAAAATGGACTCCACCAATGCTTCCATCACCAGATAAAGTGTCTACAGGTCCCTGCCTTTGCCACAGCCTCCTTAAAATTAGTAAGTGGTTCTCCCTCATTTACAGTGTAGGCACTTCTAAATCTGTGGCTTCTGTGCTGGATCTCAGGGAGAGCAGGTTTGTACACAAGCCACTTATGAGCAGGATCTCTGTTACCTATAGTTCTACGATTCTCCCTCTCTTAATTCCCCACTGATTCTCAAAACCAGATGTTTGGGGAGGGGGTCATCTTTCCAGTGCTAGCCCCTAGGGTCAGGATGCCTGATAGGAGGTACAATCCCCTTACTCCTGAAGGGAGAGTTCCTTATTATGGGATACCTCCTGATTGTAGGGTCATCTGGGATGGGGTCGGAGGTGAGGCCGTGTCTTCAACTCTCCTACACTACTTGATGTGTCTCTATTGTCTTTTGTTGTGGAGGTATTGTTCAAGTTCTCAGGTGGTTTTCAGAGAAAATTTATTCCAAATATAGCTGTAAGTTTGTTGTGTCCATGCAAGAATGTGAGTTCAGGGTCTTCTTATGCCACTATCTTGAAACTCCCTCCATGGCTTGTTTTGTTTTTTGTTTTTTAATTAAGAGAGAATATGAGCAAAGAACATGACCAAAAACAAATCCCAGAAATCAACTAGTTCTATCAGGTAATATCAACTATATATAGCACAATGTATCTAGATAATTATGAACTTATTACCCAATATTTAAGTCCTTGTGTTTTCTAATGGAGAAATACCTTAAAATCTTACATTTTACATATTGTTAAAACAAAAGTTAATGTTCTCATGATTTCCCCATTGTCTCCCCTCCTTCTGTTTCATATTGGAAGGAAATTTAATTTAGGCAGAGTAATTTTCTTGTAATTAATCAATTCTTATCAACTTTATACTTGTAATGACCTTGGTAAAGTATAAAAAGGAAAGAATATAAAATATCATATCCTTAGAACACTGAAAATGTAAATAAAAAAGCCAAAGTATCCCACAGCATCTCTAACCTTTTCTTACAGGGCTTTCCTAACTCTATTATCATTTGACCCATTTGTTTCTTCTAGTAATTCCACGACTTTTTAAAACAGAGAAAAAAGTAACATAACACTTGAAGACTCTGATGAATAAGCAGTATTACATTATTTACCAATTATCCACATTCACATATAATTTTAACACACCTGTGTTGTGTCACACCAAATTCCAAGGCAAAAATATTTTGCTGAACACAGTTTATGCCCACATAAATTCCCTGTCCTCCCAAACACCTCGAAACAAGCTTATTTTACCCCAATGCTTGTTTAGATGGATTTGATCCCTAAGTAGAGAACCTCAGTATTCAATATTATTTCCCAAGGAATCTATTGCTCTAGTCAATATCAACAATGTAGCCCTTATTTAGAGTCTACAGTCAAATACAAGGTCATCTAAATTCTCCTTCCTGGTCTGCTGGTCTCACTTTGTATAAATCTATCTTCTACACTGTTTCCAAAGTAATCTCTAGGATCCACGTCAGATTATGTCACTCCCATAATTAACATCCATTAAGATCTCCAGGACTAATTAGAATAGTTTTCAAAGTGCTCTGAGAGGACATCCTAGGATTTGGGGTGGATGCCTTTAAGGCCACTACAGGAGATAAGAAGACAAGTAGCCACACACAGACCTGCTACTACTTCAACCAGAGCAATTCTATGTTGTACAACTAACTTTTTTGTATACCAGAATTTCATGTAAGATTGTTCAAAAAAGTTGTTTTGTTACTTTTCAATGAAAGGTAGAATTACTGTTATGAACAGACTGCAATTATCTAATCCTGGCATACAAAACCCTTCAAAATCTGATCCCTACCAACCTCATCTCATACCTCACACGTCTGAATTGTTCACTGTTCTTAAAACACTGGTTTTATACTACTCCTGGCTTTGTCCAGTTTCCACACTTTAGTACATGTAGTGCCTTCAACTAGAATGCCTAACTTCTTAACCCTATTTCTTCAGCAAATTTCAGTGCCCTTCAGGTCTCATACACCATGTCTGAGAAATATGCCTTGACTTATAAATGTGCCTTGCTTTTAACTCAATTATAGTACAAAACGCTGTACGTTAACATTATTGGTCTTCACATTTGTTTCACTACATCTGCCAAACTTGGCTAATCAGAATCACTCAGAAAATTCTTAAAAACACAGATTTCTTAGCCAGACTAGTAACAAGTGCAGTAGACTATTTGGTATGTAAAAACCAGGTCTCAATTATTTTTTCTCCTAATAATATTTAACAATTGTTTTAAAAAAGAAATCTAAATTCACATGAACTTATTTCCTTACATGGAATTTATATATTTATTAGAAGAGCTGAACTAAATTCCTAAATAGCTTAATATAAAAATCTTAGAAAATAAAGACATGTTCTTGGTAACACCTTGTGGTAACATGGGACCAGAATACAGTATCTTCTCGTGAACTTTTAAGTCTGAAAACAACAGTAAAAGAAAGTTGTCATTGTTCTGGATTAGCTATCTTTTAGCTTTTTTTGGATTGCATGTGATTATCAGGAAATTTAACTGTAATATTTAGATTATGATAAAACTGACATAAAACATTACATAAGACATTTAATCATTACAACCTTAGGTCTTTAAATAATAATCTTTTGAATTTAGCCTCAGACTTCTTTGAAAAAAAAAGTATAAAAAAGCTATCCTTTTCAGAAACAAAGCTTTTATTGCTTACTACTGCCCTCTAGTGAATTATCAGAAAATCAACAAGGCTATAGAGATTATATCCTTTAAAATGCTTCTAGGTTGGTCATAATTGCCTCCAATTTTATTTGTTCAATAAATCACCATATGTATTAAAACCTAAAATGTCTGAAAGAATACATACAAACTACAAACATTTCTTTTTTTTTAAGGATAATTTTTAAAAAAGATTTTATTTATTTGTAGAGAGAGAGAGCACAAGCAGGGGGAGCGGCAGGCAGAGGGAGAAGCAGGGCCCCCACTGAGCAGGGAGCCCGATGGAGGTGGGGCTCCATCCCACGACCCTGGGATCATGACCTGAGCCCAAGGCAGATGCTTAACTGACTGAGCCACTCAGGCACCCCAACATTTCTAATACCTTCTTACACTGCCCAGTTTAGAACAGAACCTTTTCCCTACGTATCTCTTTAATATCTAGAATAAAAATTTCCAACCTGTGATCCCTGGATTACTGTAAAGGTGCAATACCAAGCACTACTTGTAGACTGCATAAATGTCTGGCATATATTTGTAACACCTATTATTCAAGGACATGTATGAGCTTATGACTAATGAAACAATTCATTAAACACATACTCAATTAAGATTTCTCCTTTAAATATTCATTGAATCCAAAACATATATTTTCTCACATTTAACATTAGTGAAATTTGGATGCATCTTATAATCATCGACTACACAGAAGTCATGACATAGCTGTCATTACCTGCATGGTCACAAATTTGGTCACAGCTGGTTACATTACAGTTAGTCCTCTATTTGAGTTACATGCATTCTTGCTACCACTACTGAGTTTAATTGCCACTTACAATGTCTTTAAGATAGTACTGTGATTTGACATTGAACCAAAAAGTTAATGTGTAAGGGAAAAAAAAGGAGCAAATAGTGAAGCAAGTATTTATTGACAAGGAGCAGGGGCACCTGGGTGGCTCAGTCGGTTAAGCATTTGACTCTTGGTTTCGGCTCAGGTCATGAGACCGAGGCCACACGGGGCTCCACACTCAGCATGGAGTCTGCTTGAGATTCTCTCCCTTTGTCCCTCCCACGTGTGCCTGCTCTTGCTCTTGCTCTCTCAAAATAAATACATAAAATTTAAAAAAAAAAGAGTATAATTCTGTATTTTCTTACAAAGCAACAACCAAGTGCTTTATGAGCTTAAAGGAACATACCCAAAGTAAAAGCCATTTTCCATTTGTCCTTCACACGGCAAGAGAAGAAACAACAAAAACAGCTTATAGTTAACAATGGGTATGTTAGCAGCTTCAAAGAAAATTCCAGAGACAAGAGTGGAGGACTTAGTAAAAGCTGCATCATCAATTCTCTTGATAGCATAAAAGACAGTCTTGTAAACATGGATGTGAATAACCAATTTAAAAAAGTGATTCAGAAGACTCAGACTCCAAATGTGAAGTTTTAAGGAACACCTTTCCAATTTATTTCACTTATATTCTCCTTATTGTGTGTGAAGAAGGATATGGTTTTTAGAAGTATTTATGTAAGTCAAAAAATAAAAAAAAGAAGTATTTATTTAAGTCTAAAAAACTCGCACTAAATATAAAACAAAAATTATAAATGATAAGAAAGCATAGGCAGGTACATCTTACAATCAGTGACATAAATTCAGTGAAACATAGTATCACATGGAAGGCTGAAAAATTTGACTTTTAAAGAGCATTTCTCTCTCCAAAGATTACCAAAAATCAATGCTCTATTTCTATTTCTGAATCCTTAATTTATCACTTTAATTTTCTTTAATCTATTACTTTATATTTTATATTAAATGTATCTAGATTAGCATAATGTTATGTGTGTGTATATAGGTGTGTGTGCATATAAATATATATATGTATATACATATGACATGGTAAAGTTTTTACTGATATGTGTATATAATAAAAAGTTCAGTAGTCACTGTTTCTATAGGCACTTCATTGGCCCATAGGATACATTTTGTATGAAAGTATCATTATTCAACATTTCCCCACTTGGTGGCACCAAAAAATTAAAATATCTACATAAATAGTGTGTCTAGAGGTTTCATTTTTTTAATTTAAAAAGTAGCATTCCCTTTCAATTTAAGATGAAAACAATAGGCAAGGTGTATGTTGTTTGACATTCTTCTAATATTGAATAGTGCCTAATTATTGGGTTATCCCTTAAGACATGGTAGAGTAGATATGATCTTGGTAAAATTTAAATAATCAACTAGTTTCTAAACTAAACAATAATGGGTAGCTAAGAAAATCACATTCTACTAACACATTATAAAAACTTTTCTGGTCTCGGGGGCGCCTGGGTGGCTCAATCCTTAAGCGTCTGCCTTCGGCTCAGGTCAGGATCCCAGGGTCCTGGGATTGAGCCCCACATCAGGCTCCCTGCTCAGCGGGAAGCCTGCTTCTCCCTCTCCACTCCCCCTGTTTGTGTTCTCTCTCTCGCTGTGTCTCTCTCTGTCAAATAAATAAATAAAATCTTAAAACAACAACAACAACAACAACAAACTTTTTGGTCTCAATACTAACAGTTACAGAGTCTATAGTAGACACGACTTTACATTTAATAATTAGTTCTTTGCACTCAGGGTCAAAGTACTCTAAATATTAACTTCCCACTTTGGGAGCTTTAATTAAAATTAATCTCTTAGGGCGCCTGGGTGGCTCAGTTGGTTAAGCATTTGACTCCTGATTTCAGCTCAGGTCATGATCTCAGGGTCATGAGGTTGAGCCCCGTTTAGGCTTACCACCGAGGGTGAAGCCTGCTTAAGATACTCTGTCTCCCTCTCCCCCACTCCTTCCCCTGCTTGCGCATGCCCTCTCTCTTTCTCTCTCTCAAAAAAATAAAATAAACCTCTTCTACTTCCCATGAATATATACTGTACCCTCTTTCCATGCTCTACCATGTGAAAAGCTCAATTCTCAAGCTTTTCCATAACAAGTTAGGACAAAACTTTGTATCTGCAAGCAAATATGATAATTAGTACTATTAACCACCTCTCTGTAACAAAACCACCTATCTATAAAGTTGATTTTCAACTAGCTTTTTAGTAAGTTTGAGTTTTAATGGCCCATTTTTACAGATGGGGAAGCTAGGGTTCAGATACGAGATTTTACATAAAGACTTTCATTCATGACTAGCGCTCAGGTATAAACGTCATGCTCTCCCCTTAAACAAGGTCTTCTCTATATACATACTAGATAGTAAAACTGGCCAGACTGATTTGGTGGCAAAACATCCTTCCACTGAGTTCTGAGCATATTTTGTGCTATTTAAAAGTTTGTCTATCCATCCCCTCCCCCAAGTAACTACCACCCAACTCTGAATACCTCCTTTGACTTACTCATCTTTTCATAAACCACTTTTTCAATGATGTTGATACAACTGCTATTAGCATCTGGTTTACTTTCACTGCAAGATGTGGAAAGAGCTGTGAGTTATAGTTTAAACCATACTAAACTGTGAATATTCAACAATTTGAGCTACTAGTGACTATTGGGTGACCAACAAATTCCAAGACTGGGTAAATTTCTTAATTAAATCTTCATAATCTTATTAAACATTATTCCCAGTTTAGAAATGAGTAAATTTACACAGTAAAGTAGTTCAAGGGACCCACAGACTTAAAAAGAATCTACATTTAAGACTTTCCACCAAGAGTCACATTTTATTGCTTATGCTACTTAAAGAAAAAATATAACTCCTAGATAGTATGACCTTACTATACTGTTAAATTGGACCCTCTCCCCTGGGCTTAGGACTTAAGGGATCCCTCCCCACCTATTCAGCATACCTTCTATGTCTTTCAGGTTCCCAACCTAGGCCGCATCATAAAGTCCTCTGTTTATCAATGCCCTCTGCATTCTAAAAACATAAGGTTCTTCTAAGGATATCTTAACTAAGTCAGTATGATTATTTTATTTGGTTTGATTATTTAAATGACAATTTTCACAGCTTGAGTTAGAGTAATATAAAATATTAGTTCAAAATATTTACTTTACAATACTAACATTCCTACAGGGAAGCCCTCTTTCAAAGAATTTAGTAATTTCACAGATTTTTCCCACTCCCACTCATCACTGCCACAGCTTATGTAATTCAGAGCCACCAGAGTAACAGTGTTAAAATGTAAGACAGATCCTATTACTTCTCCATTTAAAACCTTCCAATGGTTTCTAATCTCAACCAAAATAAAATTCAAAATCCTAACCATGGTGCATAAGGCTCTATATTAATTTCTCATCTAAACTTCAGCCTTCCTTCCCCTTGTTAACCGAGCTCCAGCCATACTGACTTTGCCTCTTTGCTATTATCTGAACACTGCATACATGTGCCTACCTCAGGATTTCTGCGCTTACTCTTCCTTCATGGCTGGCTCAGTCACTTTACTCAGGTCTCTGTTCAAATGTTAGAGAAGTCACTCCTGATCTTTATAGTAGAACCAGCCTCCAGTATTGTCTATCCCATTATACTGCTTTATTTTTTTCATAGCAAATACCATTTGACTACTGGAAGACAATCTTCCATGGGTCTCTAATTTCTTCACACCTTGCAAACCAGGCACAAATGCTCATTTTTTTCTATACTATCTTTTCAAGGATGTTTATATAGAAAAATAGCCTTGGAAAACAAAGATAGCATCTTCCTCTGGAGCAAAGGGCAAGCAGACTTACTGTCCATTATAAAAGCTTCAGCTTCCATAAGTTCAAAGGTTCCTCTTCTATATGGAAGTATCATCTGGTGCACTTCACATTACCTCATGGGAATTGGAACTGAGGAAACCAGCAAAGGAAAATGCTAATGCTAAGGCTATTGTTATTGCTGTAATACAAAGGTCTCTCTTTGACCCAGAAGTCTTGCATCTTTAGCCAACAACCACAGAACTGTAACAGGCTACAACGAGGGTAAAATCTTAGACCTTTCATAGTTCTTGATGTTGACCTTACATATTGGTTTCCTCTTTTTCCATCTGTTTCTCCTGACTAATCTTTTATCAACTGTTATATACTCATTTTCCTACAGTTTTCAAAGCACTTTTACACAGTATCATTTGACCTTCAAAAAACCTCTAAGAGGCATTTTTTTACTCTCATTAATGAGAAAGACCCTGACCCAGGAAGGTTAAAAAACACGCAAAATCACCTTAACACATCAGTCACAGAATAACAATTAGAGTTGAGGTCGAACTCCTAATTTGTTGTTAATTTGTGACTGCTTCTTTTTTTTTTTTTTTTTAAAGATTTTATTTATTTATTTGACAGAGAGAGATACAGCGAGAGAGGGAACACAAGCAGGGGGTGGGAGAGGGAGAAGCAGGCTCCCCACTGAGAAGGGAGCCTGATGTGGGACTCGATCCCAGGACCCTGGGATCATGACCTGAGCTGAAGGCAGACGCTTAACCAACTGAGCCACCCAGGCACCCAATTTGTGACTGCTTCTTAAAAGAAAGAGGAGTGCCTAGGTGGCTCAGTTGGTTAAGCGTCCAACTCTTGATTTCGGCTCAGGTCATGATCTCAGGGTTGTGGGACTGAGCCCCCTGTTGGGCTCCACACCAGGCATAGAACCTGCTTAAGATTCTCTCTCTCTCTTCCCCCATCTGCCCCTCACCACCCCGCTCACATTCTCTCTCTCCAAAAAATAAATAAATAAATTTTAAAAAGACAAATAAATAAAGATAGCACACATATATTCTGTGAGATGGAAGGATAATTACCACTAATAGTATGACAAATTCCTTACGTAGTAATCCATGAAAAAATGGCAATAAATAAAACAGAGTATCCAAGTAAGCACCTGACATATTAAAATGCATGTATTTTAGACTGCTTTTATTCTAAATGATGACCCTTGAATAATTATGTAACAAAATTAGATTCTGCTATCACATTAAAAGCCCATTTCTTTCATGTCTAAAGAAAGATATATTGGAACAATATCCAAAAATGTTTTCTTTATAACCAGTATTTCCCATTTCTGTAAGAATTAAGAATTCTGTAAACATAAACTCAATTAATCTGGAAAGGTTCTAGATAATTTAAAGCTTCCTACACCACTCTCTTTCAAGAGGTAGGTAAGAAGTATTTATTGTTGGTTTTTCCTCTATAATTTGAGCAAAAAAACTCAAAAAACAGACTGTACACAAGTTTGGCAGGCTATAACTCATACCTTACTATCTCCAGAAAGACTGGAAAAAAAAAAAGTAGTCTCTCAGTGTATAAGATTAGATTCTATACACTAAGGAGATATCACATTATATAAAATATCTAAATTTAAAAACTCTATATACCCAAGTAGGATGAATCTACTGCATCAGTAATAGATACTGATCTACAGTTCAAAGTTCTAATATGCTTATAAATCACTAAATCTACTATGGCATAATATATAACCATCTTCAAGGCTCACAAGTTATAAAATTTGTTTCTGAATATTCAATTTCAAAAATATAGATAAAATGATTGTGACTAAGTAGTTAAAAATTTACTCTCCTCTTCAGTAAAGAAAACTTAAGAAAATGAAGAAGCAAGCACTAAAATATTAAAGAGGAAAATATAATTAATTGAATACATGACTAAGGTAAAATGAAATTGCTTCATAAAGTAATTTCTTAATTTTAACTCAATTATCACCGTTACACTTACTGTGTAAGTTATAGCTGCCAACATTCCAACCAAGGTCAGAGAACTAATAGAAAATGACAATGCAGCTAAACCATCTGCAAAGGAAGCAGAACGTTGTTAAAAATGTACACATATACTATTCAAATGTTTATATTCAAAAAATCAATATAAAGATATAAAAACTGGGTTTCTTATACATTCTTAAAGAATAAACCCAATGTATATTACCTCATCTTTGAAGTGCCAACTCCAAGGGGAGAAAATCTCTACACTCAACATGGGACTCGAACCCACAACCCTGAGATCAAGAGTTGCATGCTTTATTGAGCCAGCCAGTGCCCTGAGAAAAGAGTTTTTAAAAGGATCTTCACAAATTGATTTGCAAAAATCTTTTGGACTGAGATTTTCTTTCTTTCACTTCTTAAAATTAAAGAGAAAAATTATTGTCTAATTATTGAGCCTAAAAAGAAATCAGCAAAATATTAGATGCTCAAAAGGTGGCAAAAAAACTGTCCTAGACTTTCTGAATGGCAGTCCTTGAGAAATAACATTACATAGGAAAGCCACTGACATTGACTACTTCTCTTCCCTCTGCCCGCAATCCTGATATTCCTAGTTTCTTTCTTAATTTTCAAATAAGTTTTCAACATATAGCCTAAAACTAAATCTTAAAGAGTTTATTTCATTCTTTAATTTGAAAGGAGCTAGACTGCCCATCTGGCAGGAAAAAAACAAAACCAAATAAAAAGCGAACACAAACAAAAAATAAATTCAAACAAAGTACTAACAGTAAGAATATTATGTTAACAAGTTAGACATAGTAAATTATTTAAGGGAAGGCCAGTAATTTGGAGGCAAGAGTGACACTTTTAAATAATTATACTACAGGGGCGCCTGGGTGGCTCAGTTGGTTAAGCAACTGCCTTCGGCTCAGGTCATGATCCTGGAGTCCCGGGATCGAGTCCCGCATCGGGCTCCCTGCTCGGCAGGGAGTCTGCTTCTCCCTCTGACCCTCCTCCCTCTCATGCTCTCTGTCTCTCATTCTCTCTCTCTCAAATAAATAAATAAAATCTTTAAAAAAAAAAAAAAAAAAATTATACTACATTATACAATGAAACACTAAGCAAATTTGAATATTCATAAATGGGAGTAATACTAATTTTTTCAGTTTTAATATAGGTCCTATTGAACCTGTTTTGATCTAGTTAAAATGCAGGTCCTGTGGAACCAAATATAATTTTAATTTAATGTATATTAATCTTTCATGAATAACAATAAAATCAGAATTATTTATCTTCTTAAAACTCATGTCTCAGTTTTATGTAACACCTCAAGAAAGCATATTATTAAACAAATTCATAAGCTGCTATGCAAGCCTAATTTTTAAGCCTTCATTTTGTAAAACTAAAATACTAGATTTTATTAAATCAAAGACATTCTGATGCTATATCTTCTTGATCTTACTAGAATTATGAACAGAAATTGTTCATAAAACTAGGAGAGGTGTGCCTGGGTGGCTCAGTCAGTTAAGCATCTGCCTTCGGCTCAGGTCATGATCTCAGGGTTCTGGGATGGAGCCCCGTGTTGAGGTCCCTGCTCGGCACGGAGTCTGCTTCTCCCTCTCCCCCTCCTCTGGCCCCTACCCCCTGCTTCTGCACTAATAAATAAAATCTTTAAAAAAAAAAAAACCAAAAACTAGGAAAGATCTGGTATTTAGCTGATAGCAATTTTAAGGTCTATCACTTATAAAACACATCCCAATATCAGAAATATAAAAATGTGGGAAAATATGCACCCTACAATTGATAAAATGGAGTATTATATTAACATATTTGGCCAGTCAAAAAAGTTAATATTACTAATACCATTAAGCAAAATGTACTCTAGGATATGGTGTTTAAGATTTGAGATAAAAGAAATAATGTTAAGACTAAAGAGCATGAGATTACAGAAATTAGAATACTACAGTACCTATATAATTACTGATTCAAGTTATACCAATACTCAAAGACTAGTGTACAACTTAATGTTTAAGGCAGAAGAGTAGTTACTCAAGAGACCTGAAGGAGTTAACTATGAGAAAAGAAGCAATTTATTTCTCAGTAATGGGATCAGGTGCATAAATCCTGACAATTCAGTATTAATACATGCCAGGACTGCTATCCTAGTTCTTGCTAGTATCAGCAAGATATTAATGGACCACAATTTACACAATGAAATCTTAAGTGGAAAGCAAGAAAATTAAGAAGTTGTGCAACACGGACTCTAAGACTTAATTTAATCATCATTTAATATTATATCTGGATAAAGAAAAAGAAATGCTGCTCAAGACTGTATAGTACTTACTAAAAAGAATACAAAAGCAATAAACATTTTTCAAGTTTATAAAATAAATATTGTAGGTTTCTTTGAAAATAAAGTTATTACTAAGTTCAAATGCACATGAAATTCTGAGGAATAAGATACACATTCTTATTTGATATCAGTTTCTAATATCAACTGTACTTTTCAATGATTGAGCATCTTTCTTAACCTAACCTCCTGAACCTGCCTATTTTTTTCCTTCTAAAAACCTAAGTCACACTGATAAAGTTAAGGGAAACTTCTGGAAAAGCAATTCCAAAATGTTTTGGTGAGGTAAATTTATAATAAAATATTATTTCATTCATATGAAACCTCTGTAATTTATATTCCACATAAAAATTATTTAATGATGATCAAACAGCAATATGTAGTTCTCTCACTGGCTAAAAGTTAAAAATAAAAAACAATATATCAAGCACATTTCTTTAACATATTCTATATAATCCCAAGTGAATTAACAAACATCGAAATTATAAGACCTTCACTGCTAAAATACTTTGAAGATTATATTTTTGTTTCGACTTGGTAATTGTATGAAGAGACTTAACTACATAATAGCTAGATGTGAGTCTAACAACACAAGGCTCCCAATTTTTCTAGCACACTTTTAACCACAAGTCAAAAGAACTGTGAGGTTAAATTCTTAACACTGTAGAAAGAGACTACTCAAAAAAGTCCCAAGAGTCATAAAATATGAACTATTATGAATATTTTTAAAAAAGAATACTTACGACTACTTCCAAGTTCTTCAAACAGGAACTTCACTTTTTCCCACTCTGTAGAATTTTTATTATTAGGAACATTCAGAGGAACAAAAGCACTACAAAAAAGAAAATAAATCTGGTTAATGGCTGTAAAGATAAAAATTTAAATAAAAGGAAATGGTCTAAAACTCAATTCCTTTTTTTTTTTTAAAGATTTTATTGATTTATTTAAGAGAGAGAACAAGAGAGCACAAGCAGGGGAAGCGGCAGAGGGAAAGAGAGAAGCAGGCTCCCTCAATCCCAGGATCCTGGGATCATGACCTGAGCTGAAGGCAGATGCTTAACCAACTGAGCCACCCAGTCACCCCTCCAAAATTCAATTTCTAGTAATTTTTTATACAAAGATCAACTGCCCCCACCACACACACACACAAATTAACAAATCAAATCTGCACCATGTACAGAGGGATGTGGTAAGTTTCCTACCTATGTGTTCACCATATTATAAATTTCTTTTAATAGCTTTATTACTGCATTCAATATAATTAGTTTCCTTTGCAGTACTATGTATTTTATTTTTTGCATTTAAAATATTTTGAGAAGGAGCCATGGGCTAAAGATGATCAAAAAGGTCCATGGCACAAAAAAAGTTAAGAATTTCTATAATAGGGGGCGCCTGGGTGGCTCAGATGGTTGAGCATCTGCCTTCGGCTCAGTTCATGATTCCGGGGTCCTGGGATCGAGCCCCACATCGGGCTCCTGGCTCAGCAGGGAGCCTGCTTCTCCCTCTCCCTCTGCCTCTCTCCCTGCTCATGCTCTCTCTCTCTCAATCTCTGTGTCTCAAATGAATAAATAAAATCTTTAAAAAAAAAATTTAAAAAAAAAGAATTTCTATAATAGATCAGAAGAACAGAATATAAATATATGTAATGATTTCAATATATTTATATACATAGAAAAGAATAGAAAGGAAACATATCAAAATGCACAGTAAATATCTTATTGTGAGACTAGGGATAATTTTTACTTTTTTCTTAGCATTTTTTTATGTCATTCAAGATTCTAACCAACACACATTGTGAAAGTAGTTTCTTTTTATTTTTCAATCCACAGCTGAAGGGGCATCATAAAAATAACAGTGACAGCTAGCTTCCCAGGACATGCTCTAGAGGCTTAAACTGGGAGACAAGAGAAGACAGACGGACGGAAGGAAGGAAGGAAGAAAAAGAAAGAAAGAAAAAAGAAAGAAAGAAAGAAAGAAAAAAGAAAGAAAAAGAAAGGAAAGAAAGAAAGAAAGAAAAAAAGAAAAGAAAGAAAGAAAGAAAAGAAAGAAAAAGAAAGAAAGAAAAAGAAAGAAAGAAAAAACGAATGAACGAACAGGGAAATAATCAAGAAAAAGAAAGAAAGAAAAGAGAAGGGAAGGAAGAAAGTAGATATTATTTTAATATCTAGTCAGAAACAAGATTAAGGTAAAGCGCTGGGTATCCCTGAAATTGTGTATGTGGAGAATCAAACAGAAATATAAGAAATAACTCTAATACTACCTCCTTTCTAACCTAATTTTAATTGTAAACAAAGCACAAAGATCTATCCTCTTTTGTAAAGAGGAAATACTAAATGAGTTCAACAATATAGTAAGTATCTAATAATGTGTGCAAGTAAAACAAAGTAATCATTCTATTTTTTTTTTTTAAACCTTTTCTCCTTGGTACTACTGATACTTACTATTCTTACAAAAAGATGAATGGTCAGAGCATGTCAGGAGGTTATTTAAATTTCTAACTATTTGCACTGATGTGCATTTACTACACTCTTAATCTTGGAGACTTACTTCACACCACTTTCAGAAAGAAAAGTGATTACTCACACAGAGTTAGAGGAATAAATGCAAAAAGTTCATCATTGCTCTGGTCATAAGATTAAAAAATAAAAGCAGTAAAGTGGAATCAAAAAATAAAAAAAACAACTCTTGCAAATTATACTTCTATAATGATATTAACTTATTTATCTGCATTTGAACAAAAGTATAAACCAAGCAGGTAAAAACCACCTATATAATATCCCTCAATTTTTTTTGGATGGAGTTTTTTTTCCCGATATATGTATTTTTTGAAAAGTTTATTTTGAATTTGTTAGTTGGGAATGACCAATTCTATAAGTATGGGAAAAATTTCTATGTTGTATATAGTATCACCAAGAACTTTCTATGACAAAAAAAAATTTTTTTGTTTTGTTTTGTTTTTTTTAAGGTCAAATGGCCCAAACTACTCTCAGAATGACTTCAGAAAAATACTTATTTTGAGGAGATCCAGCAGAGTAACATTTTAGCGCTTACTTTCAGGTAGGAACTACAGGGAGTAACAAAAGCACAAACCCCAAAGCCGGTTCTCCTCAATTAGGAGAATCCTGTCACCAGGATTGTATAATCTAAGAAACAGATGTGAAATATTTTCACATAAACTAAGAAAAACATGTGTAGGCTGAATTCAAGAGTTAAAACTAAATTCATCTATACATCCTGAACAATAATATTCAAAACATTTCACAACCAATTTGGCAAGGGCACAAAGTAGTCAACAGACACACTGGCCTTAATTCTGGAAGACCCTGCTGAACCAGGCTTTACCCTTTAAAGAGGCCTAGGATGGGTAAGAAGACTCAGGAAGGCAGAGCAGCAGCTGACTGATATGCAAGCATTTCAACCTCTTAACAACCCGAAGGGGCAAACTAATGTTCACTGGCCAAATGTCAGCCTGTAGACAAAGATCTATAAAGAGAAAGGAATACCTCCCAACAGATGCAAAGGCAACTAAAACTAAAGTCAGATGTGTCTTGAATATAGATACATCAATTTTGATGAGGAGGCAGCATTTAATAAGTTTATCAGCCATTTACTAAATGATGATGATAGTAAAGTAACCAGGAGTAAGAGTATAATGAGATTTATGTGGTAGAAAGTACAGATATTTTCTTAATCTCAATCGCTCTCAAAATAAAAATGCATAAGGAGAACCTTAGCTTCCAAAAACACCCATACTAGATCAAGATAAGACCTGGAGCCTCAAAAGGTTATAAATTTCTCTTACAATCTTAAAAAACAGTAAAACTGAAAAACCGCTTAGTAAAAATACTTTATACCCAATCTGACTCACTGTATTAGTTTAATACAGATTATCTCTTACGGAAAAGACAAAGGAAAGGCTAACGAATTTCAGCAGATATGAAACTGAAATGATAAATTCAGTAGAATAGAAAATAAGATTTTCACATCTTACACCCAATCACCAGTCATGTTTATCTTCCAAATAGCTTATCAGTTTCTTTTCCTCTCTGCTCTCTTTGTAACTACTCTAGTTCAGACCCTCATCTGTCACCTTAACTATTAAAATGATTACATGATTGGTCTTCCTATCTACCATTTATATTTCAATTCTCCAACCCAACTTCCAATTGCCCCTTTCAAACGCATCCTTCATGGTGCTGTAACTCTTAGATAAATTCATATATAATTACTTTCATGCATTCACACACACACAAATGTATACACATCTTCACTGTCTTTCAATTGTTCAGCAAGATAAAATTCAAAATTTCTTAAATGTTGTTTATAAGACCCAGTCTACCTACCTGGCTAATCACAGCCTGTCCCTTACCTACACAAACACCTGAAACATCACATCATACTTTTTTTTTTTTTTTGTACTGAGGAGGGTGAGAGTTAAAATTCACATTATATGTAGGGTGCCTGGGTGGCTCAGTCAGTTGAGTGTCCGATTCTTGATTTTGGCTCGGGTCATGATCTCAGGGTTGTGAGATTAAGCCCTGCGTCCAGCTCAACACTGAGTGAAGAGCTTGCTTGGGATTCTCTCACTCTCTCTCCCTCCTTTGGCCCCTCCCCTGCCCCTCTTGCGCATTCTCTCTCTCTCTCTAATAAAAAAAAAAAAAATAGGGGCGCCTGGGTGGCTCAGTCAGTTAAGTATCTGCCTTTGGCTCAGGTCATAATCCCAGGGTCCTGGGATCGAGCCCCACCTTGGGCTCTCTGCTCAGCGGGGAGCCTGCCTCTCCCTCCCCCTCTGCCTGCTGCTCTGCCTACTTGTGCTCTCTCTCTCAAATAAAGAATCTGTTTCTTGGTTTCTCTCTCTCTCTCTTTTTAAAAAAAATTCACATTATATGTTTTACATCTTTCTTCAAATATTCCATGTTAACTGCAGCCTCTCAAGTTACCATAATGTTATGGACTCAACTCGTCCCTCTAAAATTCATATGTTGGGGCGCCTGGGTGGCTCAGTTGGTTAAGCGACTGCCTTCAGCTCAGGTCATGATCCTGAAGTCCCGGGATCGAGTCCCGCATCGGGCTCCCTGCTCGGCAGGGAGTCTGCTTCTCCCTCTGACCCTCCTCCCTCTCATGCTCTCTGTCTCTCATTCTCTCTCTCGCAAATAAGTAAAACCTTAAAAAAAATAAAAAAATAAAAAAATAAAATAAAATTCATATGTTGAAGTCCTAACCACCAGTGTGATGATATTTGGATACTGGGCCTAAGTATCCAAATGAGGTCCTAAGGGTAAGGTTCTAATCCAATAGGATTGGTGTCCTTATAAGAAGAGGAAGAGACACTAGACAGTTCTCTCTCCCTGCTAGCGGAGAATAAAATAAAGCCCATGTGAGGAGACAGTGAAAAAGCAGCCATTTATAAGCCTAGTATCTTCAGCAGAAACCAAATTTACTGAAACCTTGATCACAGACTTGTAGCCTCCAGAACTCTAGAACTGTGAGAAAATAAACGTTCACTGTTTAAGCTACCCAGTCTGTGCTATTTTGTTATGGCAGCCCAAGTAGATTGATACAGATTTTGGTACCGTTAAGTGGACTGCTAATGTAACAAATACCTAAAAATGTGGCTGTCTCTCTGAAACTCAGTAATGAGCAGAGGCTGGAAGAGTTTTAAGATGCAAACCAGAAAAAGCGTAGCCTGCCTTGAAAGTGAAAAGAAAGGAAGGAAGGAAGGCAGGCCCCAAATGGAGTCACTTGTGCTAAGCCCCACCAAGATTTAATACCTAACCTCAGAGCAATTTCAGCCTCTCCCAGGAGTAGAATTTTAAACCAATCAGTCTGGAATTTCCTAGTAAGGTAATCTGCCTGATAAAAACCCCCTGCTTTGGGCCCCTGGGTGGCTCAGTCATTAAGCATCTGCCTTTGGCTCAGGTCAGGATCCCAGGGTCCTGGGATCAAGCCCCACATCGGGCTCCCTGCTCCATGGGAAGCCTGCTTCTCCCTCTCCCACTCCCCCTGCTTGTGTTCCCTCTCTCACTGTGTCTCTCTCTGTCAAATAAATAAATAAAATCTTAAAAAAAAAAGGGCAGCTAGTTCAGTTCTCATCTTGAACAATCAGACAACTGCTTAAAAAAAAACAAAAAAAACCTGCTGTGCCCTCAGGGAAGGTGATCTTGCCTGAAACAATTCCCTCTTTGAACTTCCTTATCTCACCTCCTTCTACTTATAAAAATCTTCCATTTTGCATAACTCCTTAGAGCTTTCTACTTGCTAGATGGGATGCTGCCCAATTCACAAACTGCTGAATAAAGCCAACTAGATCTTCAAATTTACTCGTTTGAATTTTGTATTTTAACAAAGAGACTATTGATAAAAATATGGATGTTAAAGGCAAGAGGGAGGACTCAAAAAGAAGAGTTATAGAGAAAGCCTCTGTTGTCTTAGAGAAGACATATATCATCATGAATAGAATGTTGGTAGAAGTATGGACACTGAAGGTCATTCTGGTGAAATCTCAGCTAGAAATAAAGAACATGTTATTGAAAACTAAAAGAAGATAACTTGTAATACAGTGGTAAGGACCTTTGGCTGAACTGTTTTTGTGTTTCTGTGGAAGGCAGAACTTTTAAGAGATGAAATTGGGTATTTAGCTGAGGAGGATTCTAAGCAAAGTGTTGAAGGAGCAGGATGGTTTCTCCTTACTGTTTACAGTAAAATGTGAGAGGAGAGAGGTAAGGTGAAGGAACTACTCCATCTGTATTATAAAAGAATGATGAAGCCTGTGTTAAGAGTGTGGCTGAACAACCACCTGATAAGGAGAGGAGTAAGGGTGGAAACCATGGGTTTAATCAACCATCTCAGCAGAAGCCAGGAATAGTGGTAGGATGATACTAACAGGGACACTGCCAATTTGAAATAAAGGGAACAGAGATGGGACAAAATAAGGTAGGCTATGAGATTTTGGGGATTCTACAGGGCAGGATGACAGAATTATTTAGCTGAGAACATGCTTTATCCTTCAAAAAAAAGTATCCAAAAGCAATTCAGTTATCATCAGGGCTGCCACTCCCACCACAGGCCCAGGGGGCAAGGCTGCTTCCTCCTTGCTTTCCTCAGTTGTGGCCACCAGGTAACTGCTATAAAGAGTCGAGGGAGCAGGACCTAGGCCCAGAACCAAGAGGGCAGGGCCACTACCTAGGGCCATGGTGGTGACCCTACCACCTACCCCTCAGTGGGCCTAGAAAGCAGAGCATCCAACCAAAGATAATTATTCTTGAGTCTTAAGATCTAATATAATTTGCCTTGTTAGGTTTTGGACTTGCTTGGAACCCATAATCCCTTTTTTTTCTTTCCAATATCTCCCTTTTAGAACAGAAATGTCTATCCTATTCCTGCCCTACTATTCTATTTTTGAGGCACATAACTTGTCTGGTTTCAATGGTTCACTGCTAAAGAAGAATTTTGACTCAGAATGCATCATATTTCAGGTCTCACTGAGACCTGATTTAGGTGGTATTTTGATGAGATTTTGGACTCAGAACTGATGCTCAATTAAGACTTTGGGGGCTGCTGGGATGGGATGAATGCATTTGTACATAGTAAGGTCATGAATTTTGGGGCGCCAGAGAACAGAATGTTATGGACTGAATTTGTCCCCACAAAATTCTTATGTTGAAGGCCTAACCCCCAATGTGATGGCATCTGGATATAGAGCCTTTAGGAAGGTCATCAGTTAAATAAGGTGGGACCCTAGTCCGATGGGATTGAGTCACTTTAGGAAGAACAGACACCAGAGAGCACTCTTTCTCCCAGTGAGAGCACACAGGAAAGACAATGTAGGACACAGTAAGAAGGCAGAAGCCAGGACGAGAGTTCTCACCAGAAACCAAACTTGCCAACATTCTGACCATGGACTTCTAACCTCTAGAACTGTGAGAAAATAAATGTCTGTTATTTACAGCACTCTAAAAAGATGAATACACTTCACATGCTATTTATCTTTTTTCTTTATTTAGTCTGAAGACAAATTTCCACTCCTCAAATTTCAATTCAAATATCATTCCTTATTAGGTCTTCCCTGATTCTTCAAGGCAAGGCTAGGAACTTGCTACTCCATCGTCAAAACCTAGGATTTATCTCTTATTAGAGCACTTAAATATTATAGCCCAAGTTATGTATTTATGTCTCTCCTCACTGTGACCCTTGAGGAAAGAGACAATGACCCTCCATCTTTATCCCCAAGACCCTGCACACTACATAACAAAGTGCTCCAAAGATGTTAGCTACATGAATTAGTTAAACCTCAACCACATTTTTACCATAAAATTATCTACTGTTTTAAAAGAAAAACATACATCACTTAACAAAAACTAGGAGTAGGTTACCTTCAAGAAAATTTCAGGAAATTTAGTCAATCACTTAATCTAAATGTATACCTCATTCAAATATGGTAATGAGAAGAACCCTACCCTGGGTAACAACATTATTAGTCTTTCATTCACAAATTTCAGGCTTGTGAAATACAGGAGTACACATACTCTCCCCTCTATCAGTGCCCTCAGCTAATGACCTCAAATATCAATGAGAAAACAGAGGCCAATCAGAGAAGAATTCTTTCATTTGCACACAAAATCTAAGAATCCACTTGCACATCTTTTCATTTTTATTGCTCTTATAACAACAGAGGAAATATCTTTCCACCTTAATCAAAGCCTCCCACCTGTATGGGTGCTTTCTATGCCATTCCTTCTCACCTATTATCCACCTGAGAGCCAACATCATCAATTCAATTACAAAAGGACCGCAATACTGAGACAGGCCGGAGGTGGCACAGGGAATAATATTTAGCAATCCTTCAGCTTATCTTTTACATTTTACAAAAGAAAAATCTCATTTTCTCATTGGAGCTAGATATTGCTATTGCAAGAGCAGTGACTAAACTCTGACTTCCCTAATGCCTGATTTGGTGGCTTACTCATCATCTCTTCCTGACTGCCTATAAAACTTACCATGAAATAAACTGAGATTCCAATACTCCCCCACAAAACCTGCTCCTCCTTCAGATTTGCCTATCTAAGTTGATGACAACTTCACCCTTTTCTGTGTAGCAAAGAATTTGGCTTTGCCCAAAAGAGGTGCGACTTTTGCCCACGGTTCTGGCAGGTACTCAATGTCTTTGTTTAGGGCAGGAGCTGACGACATCTTAAGTGGTGAGCCAGAAAGACCAACCATGTGATTTTGGGTGAGAACTTCGGGTCATATGTAGTCCACTGTCCTGGAGGCTGAGATAACCATGTGAGCAATCAATCAATCCGACTTGCCTAAATAACAGTCTCAATAAAAACTCTGTGTTAAGGCTCATGTGAGTTTCCCTGGTTGGCAGTACTCCATGCATACAGTCATACATCAATGCCAGAAGAGTAACATATCTTGAGGACAATGGAAGGTTCATATTTGAAATCCTCCCAGACTCTATCTTATTTATGCATCTCTTCTTTTGGTTGATTTTAACCTGTATTCACTTATAATAAATGGTAACAATGAATATAATTGCTTTCAGTGATTTCTGTGAATCCTTCCAGAGAATTATCAAACCTGAGAGTGGTTTTAGGAACCTCCCAAAGTTGCAGGTGGTGTCAAAGGTGAGAGAAGTGTTCCTAAGACTTTGCAGTTTGGCCAACTGCAGGTACATTCTCAATTCACCTTTCTCTCACACCCCACCTATGTATCCTATCAGAATATCCTGCTGGCTCTTTCTCCAAAAGGTAGGCAGAATCAAATCACTACTTCTACCATCATGCCTTGCCTTGGTTATTACAACAGCTTCCTCACAGATCTCATATTTCTACCCTTACCCCCATAAACTCAAATCTTAAAACACCATCCAGGAACCCTGTTAAAATGTCAGATTATGTCGCTTAATGACAAAAGTCCCTGATAGCTTCCCATCTCTCTCACAATAAATGTCAAAGTCCTAACAATGGCCTATGATATCCTACTAAATCTGGCAGCACTAGTTACCTCTGGCCATATCTTCAGCTACTCCAGCCTTCATTCGCTCTACTCCAGCCACACTAGTTTCCTCGCTTTGTCTTAAATATGCCAGATAATTTCTTGCCTCAGGGTTTTCCATCTGTTGTTTCCTCAGACTGGAATGCTCTTCTCCCCACATATATTCATGGCTCCCTCACTTCCTTCAAATACCTTCTCAAATACCACCTTCTCATCAGTGTCTTCCCTAACATTTCACTACCTCAACACAACCCGTTTTTTGTTTATTTTCTTTCTCTGCCCCCCCTCTAAACCTCTCTTGAATGCATGCTCCCTGAAGAGAAGGAGTTGTCTTTTCTGGTAACTGCTGTTTCACCAGCACCTTGTACGGTATCTGGAACATACCTAGTACATAATAATATTTGGAAAATAAGTGAATGTTATATTGTTCAAAATGGCTGGTCAAACTGTTGCTTCTTGTTACTAGTATATTTGCAAGGAAACATTTGCTTAACTTTTAGTATACTGCTTCTAAATAAATAAATGTCATCTAAAGAATCTGTTAAAACTTTATCAGAATTGTGCAAAATGTAACTCTAAATGAGGACTGAAGATAATACTCCATGAAAAGAACAAATAAATTTACAAATATATCCCCAGACACCTTTTGTCTAGGACAGATACTCTGGCTGCTATAAAGATTTGTGGTTTTACTGATGGTTCTCAGCCACATTCTAAATCAGAGATTACAAACTACTGTTTGTAAATAAAGTTTTATTAGAACTCAGCCATCTGTTTGCATCTTGTCCATGACTACTAGAAAGGTACAAGAGAGTTGAGGAGTTGCCACAAAGACCATATGGACCTCTAACTTAAAATATTAACTATCCTTTAAGAAAAGTTTACTGACCTCTCTTCTAGATAATTTAGGTTTCTAAATGAGAGACCTTCACATTAACAAAAGCAAATTCACATAACTGTCTTTCTTAAAAAGCCAAAAGAGAATTAAAAATATATTCAATAGCAGGGCACCTGGGTGGCTCAGTTGGCTGGGCGACTGCCTTCGGCTCAGGTCATGATCCCAGGGTCCTGGGATCAAGCCCCGCATTGGGCTCCCTTGGAGCTGCTTCTCCCTCTGACCCTCTCCCCTCTCATGCTGTTTCTCTCTCTCTCTCGCTCTCTGATAAATAAATAAATAAAATCTTTAAAAATATATATATATATTCAATAGCTAAATAGAAAAACTACTAAAAAAAATTGTCCTTTCAATAAGTACTCTTTTTTCATGACACATCAAGGCAGACAAAGGGTACTGGGAATATGCCTTGATTATAAAGCATTTGTATTCCAAGAAGTCCTGGAACCACAAAAGGTTACTGACCAATTTTATTCCACCACAAGTTGTATTCAATAAATGTCATTTTTTTATTTACTGAAATTTCTTTTTTTTTTTTCTTTTTTTAATTATTTAAGACCTTTATTAACAGGTGTTTGCCATTTGTTGATTTTTTTGAAAAAATCAAGTTGTAAATTTTTTATTACAAATTAAAAATGAGGTTCTTAAAAATCTCAACTTGACCAGATATGAAATAATTTAAAAACCTTTAAAGGTGTATTGAGAAAAACCAGGTTTTTTTTTTTTTTTTTTTTTTTTTTTTAAGATTTTATTTATTTATTTGAGAGAGAGAGAGCACATGAGAGGGGGGAGGGTCAGAGGGAGAAGCAGACTCCCTGCCGAGCAGGGAGCCCGATGCGGGACTCGATCCTGGGTCTCCAGGACCATGACCTGAGCCGAAGGCAGTCGCTTAACCAACTGAGCCACCCAGGCGCCCCAGGTTTTTTTTTTTTAAAAAAGAAAACACGTTTGTCATTACCAAAAAGAGACGTCTTTAGGTAAAAATAATAAAAACCCCATGCTGCATAGATAATGCAGATAGTTCTATTTATCTGGTCAGTGGGCAAAAAGCAAGCACGTAAGGTCTTCAGCTCCAATCTTTTGCTCATTTCTTATTGCTGGAATTTCATCTTCATTTCTTCGTGTTGGATGACTAAACCGGATGATGGTAGAGATGGTAAGCTATTTACTGAAATTTCTGAGACCAAATTATAAAAAGAACCTTTTAAAAGCTTATTAGCACCTCACATACTTCCTAACCTAAAAAAACAAAAGAATCAAAACCTATTTTAACAAGGAGAAATGTCTTCCATTAACAAGGACAAATGTTTTCCAAAGAGAAAATGTTAAATGTATAAAAAAATATGCAAAACTTTATTGATATTAGTATAAAACCTTAAGGAAGAAGATTTAAGAAAGGAACTCACTGACAAAGATTAATTCAAAAATTTAAAGACTAATGCACCAAATCTGAAAAGATGCACAGAAAGGTTTCATCAAAGAGCTGTTGATAAAAATGGAAAAACTGCAAACATCATAAATGTCCAAGTAATCATCACTAGAAGATTAAACTGTTGTATGCTAAAAGGAAAATGCAATACAGTCAAAATTGATGAAACTACATTTACTATTTCTAAAGAGATGCCAATAGTATGTCAGCAAGTAGATTATCAAGAATTCATAAAATAAAATCACATTTGTGTAAAATTATAACATGGAGGGTATATGTATGGGGGAGAGCACTCTGCATGTATCTGAGCACATAAAATGTCTAGGTAGAACAACATATATAAAAAAGGTTAACTGTGGCTATTGCTTGGTGGCAATATAAAAGGTGGTTTATTCTTTTTCTTACATTTTTTTCCTAGATTTTTCTAAATGAGCCTTTATTATTATTATGTTATTTCCATTTTCAGGGGGAAAAAAAATCAAGACTTACCCAACTAAAAGAAGAAGTGCACAAATTACAGCAAATCCCAAAGTATACTTGAATGCCGTTTTAATTTGCTGGAAGTCAGGGGAAAAAAGTATACCATTTACTAAGACCTTTAAAATATAAAATAGTCTTAAAAAATAATATATAAAATATTCTTGCTACAGTGTAACAGTACTTTCACATCAAATGTACATTTATGTGTAAATTTGTGTAAAATTTCCTTGTTGAAAAATAATCGTAAAATTTAAGGAAAAACAATGTAATGCCACATCATAAGTTATCTTTGCAAACCGTACTAGACTTTAAAAGTCTTTTCAATGATTAGCCCTTATGGAAATCAGTACTCAAAAGCATAACCAATTCTTCAGTGGGCATAATCATTAGTAAAATTATCAGAATATTTACTAATATATTCCCCTAAACAGGAAGCAATCAGAATCTATTATACCCCTCCCCCAATTCATTAAAATGGGTTATAATAATAAGTACAATAAATATTCAATATGCATGCGTGTATATATGTACATATTTTATATATAATGTATATTATATTTATATAAAATAAAAAATATATATATAGAACATATAAATATATAAAACATTTATCATTATCTTTGTCCAAAGACAAACACAAAGCTGGATATTCTAAATATGGAAAGAAAAGTTAACCTCAAAAAAAAAGGTTAAATCAGTAAAAAAACAAAAAAAAACTATATTTGTCTCTCAGATTAATGAAGTCTCTAAAAGTCACCTTTTAAAATTTAAATTCATGCTTCATATGACAAATTCTTCACAAAGGAGTTAAGACAATCTTTAGGAAAAAACCTAAAATAAAGGTTGAGGAGGATTTTAAGATCTACCAAAGAGTTGGGAAAGATGAACTTAGAAGAAGTGAAAAGAGAAAGCATGTATCTCATTCCATTTTTAACATTAAATTCCTAGCCACCCACTTTACCTTACATATGTTGGGTTTACAAATACAGAGTTACATAAGTATCTGCAAATAGTTAATTTTGACTTTCTTTATAAATATTTAAACATCTTATTTTTTTCTCTAATAAACTGTACTGATTACCACTTGGAATCACTTAAAATATTGTTATGTACTTGCTCCTTATCTTAATGCAAACACTTTAAGGTTTTAATAAACATGATTAAGAATAATGCTGGCTTTTAAGTGAAAGCTATATATATATATATATTTGTATTTAAATACAAAACATAAAGAAGGTATAAAACAAATTCCTGTAACTCAATAAAAAGACATTCCTTTTATGCTGCTTTTTCCCCTTAAATTAGAAAAAATGTTCAATTTTAGCAAATACCTTTCAACATACAGTTTCTTCTTTGACCTATTAAATGACTATATATTAACAGATGTGCCGATTTTAAACTGCCCATGCAGTCTAGAGATAGGCCCAACTCAGTTATACTATATTAATATATTTTTAAGATACCTCTGAATTCAATTTGCTAATATTTCAGTTAAGATTTGTATACCAATACTTAAGTGATGTTGGTCTGAAGTTTTGGACATGCATGTATGTTATATTTATCAGATTTTTATATCAGTGTTATCCTGGATTAGTAAAAATAGTCTGCAAGTGTTCCTTCTTTATGCCCTACAATAGGGGTCAGCAGACTGTCCTGTGGGCCACATGTAGCCCACCTCCTATTTTACTGGATCACATCAAGCTCATTAAGTATTATCTCTGGCTACTTTCACAGTACAACAGCAGACGTGAGTAGTTGAGACAGAAACTATATGGCCCACAAAGCCTAAAATGTTTACTACCTGGACTTTTAGAGAAAAAGTCTGCCAATCCCTGCTCTAGAATTGCTGTCTAAACAATAGTCACAAGTCACATGTACCTACTGAGCTCTTGAAATATGGCTAGTTCAAACTGACTCTTTGAAGTGATAATACTTGGAACATATTACATTAAATGCAATGTATCATTAAAAATAATTTCAACTGCTCATTTTTACTTATTTTAATAAGTAGAAAGAAAATTTAAAATTTCACATCTGGCTCACATTGTATTTCTATTAGACAACACTGCTCTAGAATAAATTCAAAGTCCTGTCATTCTTTGAGAAAGGAAATAATCTTTCCTCCTCCCCCCTAAAATAAACATACTTACAGTACATTTACTAGTATCATCATCATCCTTTTCTTCATAGTAGAAGTAGACAAAAGGGATCCAGAAAAACACACAGAATAATATAACAGAATATAAGGCTGTGGAAAGAAATAATAAGCTGAGTTCTACTGAATACGTATAAACTTAATAACTGTTATATATATACTTACGTGAGTGTATATTAACATACAAATTAACTTACCAAATTCACATTTACATACCAAATTCACTCCCCCATTTGATCCCTATACACATAACTCTATGTTTATATGTAATATCCCAATCAGCCTTTTCTGATCCCTGCCCCAAGAAATCAACAGCACTATTAGATAGATCATAAATCAAGTTAACCATGGGGCAATTTCCAGCAATAATGATAACAATTATGCCTATAGGGGCCCCTGGGTGGCTCAGATGGTTAAGCATCTGCCTTCGGCTTGGGTCACGATCCTAGGGTCCTGGGATCGAGCCCCGTGTTGGGCTCCCTGCTCAGCGAGGAGACTGCTTCTCCCCCTCCCTCTGCTTCTCCCCCTGCTCGTGTTCTCTCTCTCTCTCTCTCTGTCTTTCGAATGAATAAAAAAATAAAAATAATAAAAATAAAACAATTATGCCTATAACAAGTGTAGCTGCTAATATCTGAGCTCTTACTACATACTCAACACAATGCAAGAACTTCCTATGAACCAACTCATTTAAATGAACATTAACTTTTGGGGCAACTGTCTGGCTCAGTTAGTTGAGTGACTGACTGGACTTAGCTCAAGTCATGATCTCAGGGTTGTGGGGTCGAGCCCCATGAGGGACTCCACGCCCAGTACGGAGTCTGCTTGTCTCCTTTCTCCCTCTGCTCTTCCCCCTGTTCGTGCACGCACACTCGCTCACTCTGACTCTCTCTCTAAAAGAAATAAAATCGTTAAAAAATAAATAAATGAGCGTTAACTTTTGTATTCCTTCCAACTTAAAATCAAGTGAAGTTGACACATTTTCCAGTCACTCAAGTTAAAGAAATAGTTATATATACAATACTATCCTTTTGGTACAAATAATTTCCCCAATCTAAGTTGTAAATATGTCGTGTTATAAAACTGATCTTATACAAATCAAGACCAAGAAAAGGTAAGAATGGTAAAAGAGGAAAATCAGATTCAAAGCTAACTGATACGAATTACTATTTATATGCTTTAAAATAATATTAGAGATTCTTTGACCCAGTAGTCAAATATTTTTTAATTCAATGTATTACTTAAAATTTGAACAGCCAAAGTATATTTAACAATAAAAAAAGAAAACAGAATAAACAACTTTTTGAGGCTTCACAAACCTAAAAAAAGTGCTTTTAAAATCATCTGTGAAGGGGCACCTAGGTGGCTCAGTCAGTTAAGCGACCGACTCTTGATTTCCGCTCAGGTCATAACCTCAGGGTCCTGAGATGGGAGCCCAACCTAGGGTGTGAAGCCTGCTTAAGTTTCTCTCTCTCCCTCTACCCCTCTCATCCCCCACCCCAGTGCACATGCTTTCTCCCTCTCTCAAAAAAAATAAATTAAAAAAATTTTTTAAATAAAAAAATAAGGGACGCCTGTGTGGCTCAGTCAGTTAAGTGTCTGCCTTCAGCTCAGGTCATGATCTCAAGGTCCTGGGATTAAGCCCCACGTTGGGCTCACTGCTTAGAGGAGAGTCTGCTTCTCCCTCTCCCTCTGTTCCTCGCCCTGCTTGTGCTCCCTCTCTCCTTCTCTCAAATAAATAAAATCTTTAAAAAATAAATTAATTAATAATAATAAAATAAAAATCTGTGAATTTACATTTATTTGCATGTGCCTAAGTTCACGGAAAGAGTGACCATGTAATTATATAAAACAATCACAGGATAATAGTTATTATACTCCTTTGTAAAAAAAAAAAAAAAAAGCATTTGTTAGTAATGTATAACTTCAAATACTTACTCTGTTAGAAGGAATGATTATATCAGTTATAGAATTTTTAAACATGATCTTAATACTTGCTAGTACTATCCCATTTATCTGGAGGCCACTTATGAAACAGCCCCCATTAAATGCAGCATAGCTACAACTCAGCAAACAAAGCCCTAAATAACCAATAGAAAGGTAAAAGGTAATTTTTATTGACCAATCATAAAATAATTGTCAGCAAACTGAATTCCTGCACTACACATATTTAGTGAAATGCATGTAGTCTTTTAATATTATAAGAAACTAATAATGACAGTAAATCTTTAAAGGTAATGAATATTGGTGTTCCTATACAAAACACAGAGTACAGTTAACCCCTGAAGTTGGCTAAGGCACCAAGTCCCTGCAGAGGTAAAAATCTACACATAATTTTAGACTCCCCAAACCTTAACTAACAGCCTACTGTTGACTGGAAGCCTTACCGATAACATGCAAAAACAGTCAATTAACACGTATTTTGTAGGTTACATGTATCATATACCATATTCTTAAAGTCAGCAAGAGAAAAGAAAATGTTAAGAAAATCATAAGGAAGAGAAAATACATTTACAGTATTACAGTATTATACTGAATTTATTAGAAAAAAATCCACATTAAGTGGACACAACACAGTTCAAATTTGTGTTGTTCAAGGGCCAGCAATAGTTAGTACTAATATTTCTATTATAAGTCTAACAGCCAATGGAAATAAACATATATTCAAAAATGTAACCAAAATAAGTTTTTAAAAATTAAAAGTAAAAGGGACAGGACTATAAATCACTCTAAATACCATTCTAATATTATGATTAAAATGATCAAATAATTTGTATAGAACAGGAGAAACCCTAAACTAGCATAACAGAGTTTAATGAGCTGATAGCCATATCCCAGAAATTTTGATCCAGTAATGTTTGGCTTCACTCTCAGCATGTTGCTTATGTCTACTACTTGATGGCCTAGGCCTTCATCTGGCCAAAGAGCCTATGGCTATTTCATAAACATTCCTGGTATTCGGGAACTTGTGTGATCAATGATCTTGTAAGTTTCATAGTTAACATCATAGTCAATTAGCAGAACAAGTAAAAAATTAATTCCTATAATTCAAAAAATACAAATAATCCATTTTTTAAAGTGGACAAAAGACAGATACTTCACCATAGAAGATATTAGCCAAAGATACAAAATGGCCAAAAGCACATTTTAAAAGGTGCTCATCATCATTAGTCATGAAGATGTAAACTAAACCCACAATGAGATACACATATCCAAAAGAATGGCTAAAATTAAACTGGCAATACCAAGTGTTATCAAGAATGTAGAACAACTGATAGTCCCATACTTTGCTAGAGGCAGTGTAAAGTGGCACAACACTATAGAAAACTGTTTAGTAGTTTCTTACCAAGTTAAATATACAACTACCATATGATCCAACAATTCTATTCCTCTGACAATGAAGAGCAGCAACATATGCAAAGGGTTTCTGCCCAGAGAAGCCTGCCTGAGTTAGAGTCCAGGGCTTTTACTGGGGACTTGTAAAATACGGACATTTGCCTGAGTGACCAGCTATGATACCAAAACTACAGACCCAAAGCAGGAAAGCAAGTATTGACTGAAAATCATATGTTTTGCACAACTGAACAAGCTGGTACTGCAAGGTTCCATACTCAGCTATACAAAACCACCTTATCAATTAGTAATACAGAGTACATCCAAGGGCTAGGTTCACAGGAGTTAGTCAAGGGTCAGCCACACAACCTGAAAGTATATGGTAAGTGACAAGCTCAGGTGTCTTGCATTAACTCTTTATTTTCTTTTCTTTTTAAAGTAGGCTCCATGCCCACTGTGGAGCCTAACGCAGGACTTGAACTCACAAGCCTCCTGAGATCAAGACCTGAACTGAGATCAAGAGTCCAATGCATGGGGCATCTGGGTGGCTCAGTCCATTAAGCATCTGCCTTCAGCTCAGGTCATGATCTCAGGGTCCTGGGATCGAGCCCCGCATCCGGCTCTCTGCTCAGCGGGGAGTCTGCTTCTCCCTTTCCCTCTGCTCCTCTCCCCCACTCATGCTCTCTTTCTCTCTTCTCTCAAATAAATAAATAAAATCTATAAAAAAAAAAAAGTCAGATGCTTAACCGACTAAAAAACCCAGGCATTCCCTGCATTAACTCTTTCATAACAAAAATGTTCTTAGCAACATTATTCACAGTAGTCAAAAACTGAAAATGATCCAAACGTCCATCAACAGGTGAAAAGATAAGCAAACTAAATGGTATTATATTTATACGAATGACTAGTATACAGCAATAAAAAAGAACAAACCATGGTTACATGAGATGAGGATGAATCGCACAGACCTTATGCTAAATAAAATATGCCCAAACACAGGAGTACATTTTCTACAACTGGACTTCAGGAAGTTCTAGAACTGGCAAAACTAATTTATTACAACACAAGTCAAAAAAAGTGGTTGGGACAGCTACTGACTGTAAAGAGACATGAAGATGTATGGCAACCAAAACTCTCATTATGTTGCTGATAGAAATAACCAGAAAAAGGCAGTTTCTAGCAATCAACACCTGGGGGAAGAAAATGGGGAACACACACAATTCTGAAAAGACTCTATAATATCCCCTCAGCAGTCTGTGACTCAAAATAGGTGTAGAACAACTGCTCTAAATCTTTGTTTTGCCAACGCCACACTCTAAATAAACTATCCTCCAGAAATCTGACTGCTCTTTTTTCATAAAGATCTCTCCCGTATCTTTATGCGTCTTCTCCCTGCTTCTCCCTCTCTCTCTCTCTGCCTGCCGCTCCCCCTGCTTGTGCTCTCTTTCTCTCTCAAATAAATAAATTTTAAAAATCTTTTAAAAAAATGAATAAAGATCTTTTCCTTTAGCCCATAAATGTTAATTTATAAAGAAACATAAGTTAATTAATTAACATTTTTGTGTTTTGGATCAGTTCTAATGTCCAGTTGGGTTTATATATCTATAAATGAAAAAAAAAAAGTTGCTGTTACCACTATCATGAAACTGAGAAATTGCTTCTTTTACAGCTCTACTTCTACTGATAGCTATTTTCAAAGGAAAATTATTCTTAACCCAAACAGTGATGACACTCTCATATCCTGACATCTTTATAAAGTATGCTTTTACTTGTAAATGTTTTTGTTAAAAGACTGCTACTAGCAAGTGAAAGATAAACAGACTATTTGGTTTAATAGTCCCACTAACAACAAAGAAAACGTATTAAGAACAAATTTTAAAACCTCATGTCCACAAAAATTGGCAAAAATTAGACTCATAAAACAAGTTCTTTTTTTTAAAACAACTTAGCAAGAACTAGCAAAAACAAGTGAACAGACAGCCATCAATTCTTAAAAGGACATAGACAAAAACTGTGGCAAAGAATATATGATAACTGTTATGATCTTTTCATATACACAAGCTACCTTTTAAAAACTGTATATCATTAAATTCTAACACACATGAAAATTAACTTGGATTAATTGGGCTTTGGGATTTTTAGACATTCTTTATTCCTCACAACTACTGATGAAAACACCAAGACAAAGAATAACTTGGTCAATATTGTGATAGTATAATTAATCATTACAAAGCTTTTTTTTAAGAGGGTCAAAGTATAAAGATATTCTGGGAATTCTAAAAGCCTTCTAAAATTATCCCATTTACCCAGCTGAAGATATTTGGGGTCAAGACTGCTAGCTGTATATCCAGATACCCATTTTCATTTCAGCTGGTATTCCCCTTTTTGTCCTTCCCCTTTCCTCCTGTTTCCTGCCTGAAATGGATATATGATAGCTTAAACTCTAGCCATCATTTTGGACTTTGGTGACCTTAAGATGGAAATCATGTACTAAGGATGGAGAGCAGATGAAAACAAAGCAAAACAAAACACAAGTTTAAGATCCTCATGATGCTGCCATCTGAACCCTGGATAGCCCAATTCTAAACTTACTTTAAGTGAGATTTAAAAACCACTATACTGTCTTAGCCATGTATTTCCAGTCTGTTAACAGCCGTCAGGTGTAATTCCTGAAACAGAATCTGATATGAGAAATGGGGGAACCCAAACATTCACTCCTGAACTATCCTGAGCCATTGGTGGTCCTGCCTGTGAGCCATGAGTGTAACAGATCTCAATTAACTTTTACCATTGAACATGGTAGCATCATGAGGTGCCACAGAATATCCTGGGTTCAAGATACAGTTCTTGCCTTCACAGTGTAGCAGCAACTCTATTTCCCTTAATAACCAGCATCAATCACTCCAGCCCACATGGTTAACTATTACTGTCTGTTCATTCAATAGAATAAGGCAACCAATGGTCAGGTGGAAATAATACCTCTAATTCAACAAAACTATTGTTTCATCCTTGCTGGAAGTATGCTCATATGGCTATTAAAAATTCTAACCAGCAGAACTCAGCTACAAGAAACAAGTTTTGTGGTTAGTTCATTAGGACTAACTGTACAAACTGCCATGCTCACTTCTATCCCTTAGTTATCAGACATGGGTACAAATTATAGGACAAAGAGACCCATGTAATGCTCACTGGTCCATAGCATTCTCTGAAATAAAAAAATAAATAAACAGGGCTGCCTGGGTGGCTCAGTCGGTTAGCATCTGCCTTCGGCTCAGGTCATGATCCTGGTCCTGGGATCGAGTCCTGCATCGGGCTCCTTGCTCTGCAGGGAGCCTGCTTCTCCCTCTGCGTCTGCCTCTCTCTCTCTGTTTCTCATGAATAAATGAATAAAATATTTTTTAAAAATTTAAAGGAAGGAGGAAGGAAGGAAGGGAGAAAGAAAGAAAGAAAGAAGAAAAAGAAAGAAAGAAAGAAAGAAAGAAAGAAAGAAAGAAAGAAAGAAGAAAAAGAAAGAAGAAAAAGAAAGAAAGAAAGAAAGAAAGAAAGAAAGAAAGAAAGAAAGAAAGAAAGAAAGAAAGAAAAAGAAAGAAAAAAGAAAAAGAAAGAAAGAAAGAAAGAGAGAGAGAAAGAAAGAAAGAAAGAAAGAAAAGGACGAATACTTCTTGGTTCATTTTATGAAACTAGCAGGGTCTTCATACACAAACCTGACAAGAATAGTTAAGATAAAGGAAAATTACATACCAGTCTCACCTAAGTCGATTTTTAAAAGAATCCCAAATAAGATAACAGCAAATCAAATCCAGCAAGAGATTTAAAAACCAAAAAAGCCACCATCATGACCAGTCAAGGTTTATCCTAGGAATGCAAAGTTGGCTAAAGAATAATCTATCCATGTAATACATTACTTGAAAGAATAATTTAAAAAAACAAAAAACAAAAAAACTTCACATGATTATCTCCCCTGATAAAGTGTATTCAAGTCAACAAATATCTAATTAGTATGTTCCAGGCATCATCCTAGGGCTCATGAATATGGCTAAATCAAAGCTCAGAAGTCCCTACTCCCTTAAGAATTCAGTGGGGGAAAAAAAAAAATATTTTGAATCACTGTGTGAACTACTCAGAGTACATAAAAAAAATTTTCTTAAATAAGAAAAACACAAAACAACCCAACTAAAAAAGGTAATTCAAGCAGAAAGTTGAAAAAGCTAATAAATTTTTTAGAAACATGCAATTTTATTTTCAAATATGAGAAATGCAGATTAAGGAACTATCATTTCACACTTGCCAAACTGGCAAAAACTAAAAATACACAGCAATATCAAAATTTGGCATATAGAACACCTGAAATTAATGGACCATTGTGTGTCAACCACACTCCAAAAAAAGTACACTATGGTTTCTAAAATGACAACTACGGTCTTGATGTCCCACATTATCCAAATAATATTAGTCTTGTCAGTAGTATTTTACAGTAATATTTTAATCTCAAGTTAGAGTTTCCTTGCTATTCCAAGGGCTCAGATAATGCATGAACACCTTCAAATACTCTTTTTCTCCCCTTCATTTTGGAGGTAGTACATACTCATTCGGGAAATTTTGTAAAATACAAAAATATACACAAAATAAAAATTACACATAATTCAACTACCTAAATGCCACCTAATTTAACCTTTGGGACATTTTCTTCTAGTCACTGATTGTATACACAGTGTTTTTATTTTTATTTACTATATAACTATGATAGATTGGGCCAGGTGCCAGAAAACTACAGCCTGCAGGCCAAATCTAGCCCACCACTTGCTTTTGTAAATAAAGTTCTACTGGAACACAACAGTAAAAACAAAAATAAAAACAAAAACACCAAGTTCAGGATACAGAGCAAATGGAAGATTTCTATCCTTTCAGTGGGAGTTAAAGTGGTAGAAACACTTAGAAAAATAAATTATCATTATTTAGAATGTTGAAGATGCACATAACTCGTGGTCCATTAACTCTATGCATGTATTTTGCAAATATGCAATAGGAAACGTGTACAAAATATATTCAATGCACAATAGCAAAAAATCTAAATGTCCAGACTGATTAACATGTGTTATATTCATACACAATAAAAATAAGCTACACTTTATGCAAGAACATGTAAGAATCTCAGAAAACATATGGCTGAATGAAAACAAGCAAGTAATTTCTTTTTTATTTATTTATTTATTTATTTATTTATTTGACAGAGAGATACACAGTGAGAGAGGGATCGCAAGCAGGAGGAGAGGGAGAAGCAGGCTTCCTGCCGAGCAGGGAGCCCAATGCAGGGCTCAATCCCAGGACCCTGGGATCATGACCTGAGCTAAAGGCAGACGCTTAACGACTGAGCCACCCAGGTGCCCCTGAAAACAAGCAAGTAATTTCATATAAAGTTCAAAAAATGTAAAACTAAAGATACAGCCTGGTAGAACTATAAGGCAAAAACAAGGGATTAACACAGACTAAATTAAAATAGTGGTTACTTCTAAGGGGGTTGGAGAAGAGATGGCATCAGGGAAAGGCCCACAAGGGACTTCAAACTTCATACCTTGCATGCTTAATAGATATATTGCAAGTATAAAAGTATTATATGTTGAATAAACATCAAAACTGTCAATACTTGCAAGACTGCTATAAAGTTAGCCTCTAAAATGGCTCCTGTTGATCCCCACACCCTTGTGCAATCCCTCAATTTGAGAATGGATAAACAAGCCATGGTATATTAATACAATGGGTGGGGGCTAGATCACTGACTCACTGCTGATGAGAAGAGTGTGACTCCTAAGATTAATTACTAAAAGACTCTGACTTCCATCTTGCTCGCTCTGAGAGACCTCAGCTGCCATGTGTGAACTGCCCTCTGAAAAGGTCCCTGTGGCAAGGAACTGATGCTGCCGGCAACAGGTAGCTGAGACGTGAAGCCAGCCTAAACCCGCATGAGGGAGCTTGGGAGCCAACTCTCCCCAAGTGCAGCCTTAAGATGAATGTAGTCCCAACATACACAACTGCAGCCTTGTGAAGAGAAAATCCGAGCTGAGGACCCAGATCAGCTACATCTGGATTCTTGGCCCAGAGAAACTGGGAGATAATGTTTGTTCTAAACTGCTAAATTTGGGGGTAATTTGGTACACCACAGTAGGTAACTACTACCACTGCTGATAGTACCTCACTGATTGAAACATTAAGGGGCATGATCTGACAATATACAACTTGGGGAACAAAACTGTTTACAGCCTTTAACTGAGAATATGTACTCTGAAGAACAGTCATTTCCCTGAAGGATTTTTTTGGTTGTTTGTTTCCTCTAATATTTCTACTTGGAAACAAATTCTTAGGCCACTCAGTGTCACGGAGTCATTATCTAGAGAATTTCTTGAGCAAATGCAATCAGAAACCATTTAGGAAACTCCCCCAGAGATTAAGAATACATTGTCAGGTAGAATACAGTCTTTTTAAAGGGGGAAGGGAAAGCAGGAGACAGGACACAACTATATCTCATCAAGAAGAACTTTACAGAAATCCCCCAAATTATTCTCAGTCCATCTTTTTTAGAAAAGCAATTATATATATTAGAGATGTTTTCAAAACAATAAAGAATCAAAAAGATATAAGTTGAATGAGATGCTAGGTCAATTCTTTCATATTAATCTTCTCCTATCATTGCACTGATGTTTACTTTCCTTGCTCTCTTAGCTAATTTGAATTAAAACAACAGCAGATATCAGCTATTCAGCACTAATCACGTCTCACATTCCTAATACCATTTGCAAGACTGCTAAGTAGATACTACTTTATCCATTTCACAAGTGTTGAAGTCATAAAGAAGTTAAATGACTTCAAGGTCTCATGGTACTCTTCTCAAATTAGACACTAGAAGGTTGTAAACCCTAAGTTCAAAATCCATAGTAAAGACTCCAGCTACAATTTTTCAGCAATTAACCAATGGGGAGTAAGGAAAAACTTCCTAAAAATTCTCTTAGGTGCGCTAAAAGGCATGGTATAGAAATAGGAGTCTGCCCTTTTGTTCTATAGTCATAGGGACCCTGTACCTAGGAGATCCCCTCATTTGAGGATGTTGTATGCATCCCAGAAACATTTCAGTCCTTTTGTCCTTTTTGAATGTTTTTATTTGTTTCTTCATTTATATCTTTAAACTTCTTTGATATTTTCCTTTAAAAAGCTACTCTTGTCTGACTTTTTTCTTCTCTGTTCAGTTTTAATCCTATGTTGGAACCTATTAAAGATTTTATTATATATTGTATTTAACCTTTTATCTGAGTCCTATTTTTATGTTTCAGATTTATTTTTATCTTTAAATTTTTACATTCTATTTATTGTACTTTATTATAAATGTTTATTCTAATGTTTTCTCTAACCATTCTTGAAATTTTTAGTTTTAACTCTTTCAATGTCCACTTTAAGTGAATTTTCATTTTACTTAATAGTTTTTCTAACTTTTTGTGTTGATTTTGCATGTGTACAGGGGTTGTAGAAATGGAGAGAGCTCAAACCATAGGCAGGAATTATTCAAGACTGTTGTGTTCAGCCTTTCTGTAGTTGTCCTATCACTTTATCCTAGAGACACTTTCTTCTGTTGACACTGATTCTTGGGCTATCATTTTTTGTATAGATATAAATTGAATTCATATAGTATACATTGTTTTCTGTTTGGCTGTAGTGCTCAGCATTGTATTTGAGATTCATCTGTATTGTTGCAGGTAACCGTACTTCATTGATTGTCATTGCTTTAAATATTCCATTGTATTAACATAGCATGGCTTGTTTATCCATTCTAAAATTGATGATCATGGAACACTACATCAAAAACTAATGATGTACCATGAGAGACGATGGACTCTGAAAAACAAACTGAGGGTTCTAGAGGGGAGGGGAGGTGGGAGGATGGGTTAGCCTGGTGATGGGTATTAAAGAGGGCACGTTCTGCATGGAGCACTGGGTGTTATACGCAAACAATGAATCATGGAACACTACATCAAAAACTAATGATGTAATGTATGGTGATTAACATAACATAATAATAATAAAAAAAAGAAAACATATTAAGCAGAAATTTCAGAAATTAAAAAAACTAATGATGTACTGTATGGTGACTAACATAACATAATAAAATTAAATTAAAAAAATAAAATTGATGATCAGTTAGGTTCAGTTTTTGGCTCTTTCAAATACTGCCGCTTTGAGGATCTAGTATATAAGTATATTTTAAAAAAAGCCTTTACTGCATTGTTTTCCATTGTATGGGTGCTCTTATTCAAAGAATTCCAGATTATTAGGTGTTTAATAAGTTCTTACTTTTTGCTCTCCAGCATTTCTGTAGTGAAAATAGTTTTATGCATATTTGGGTGAGGTAAGTTATGGAACTAAGGAAGAATAAAGATGGATCAAGAAACTTTCAGACTCCTATTTCTATACCATGCCTTTTAGCCTTTTTTTTTTCTTTTATTCAGCTTTATTATGCAGAATTAGAAATTGCTGTGCTTTTTATTCAACTTGGGATCCTGATTAGAAGAGCAGTGAGATTTATGCCTTACAAACATTGCATTATTAGTACATCATTGTGATATGGCTTCACACTGATTGTATATAGAGAAAAAGTAACATTGGAATTAAGGCAATAACCACATGTGCAAACCAAGCACAATACCCTGACACAGTCCTTGGTAAAAAGCTCTTTTGCTTAGGTGGTGGTTGATATTGCTGCATGCAGGTCAATTACTGAAGGATATGCTTCGTTTATTTAAAAAATCCCTCCTACTGGCCCACGATGGCCAGAAGAAGCTTTCGGTAATCTCCACTTGTGTCACTTGCGATCATTGTGCCCAGGGTCTTCTGATACATCTGACTGAGCGTCTGTTTTATTTGTACAAGATCAATCTCACTTCGAGTGACGGAGGAAGACGGAGAGGGAGAAGCAGGCTCCCCGATAAGCAGGGAACCTGATGCGATGCGGGGCTGGATCCCAAGACCCAAAGATTACGACCTGAGCCAAAGGCAGCCGCTTAACTGACTGAGCCATCCAGGCACTCAGCACTTACACACTTTTTTAAAGACTTACTTATTTTTATTTTAGAGAGTGGAAGAGAGAGAAAGCATGGACACGCATCTGCGAGCAGGAAAGGTGGGGCAAAGGGAGAGGGAGACAGAGAATCCAAGCAGATTCCCTGCTGAGTGTGCAGCCTGACACAACTGAATCCCAGGACCCTGAAATCATGAGCTGAGCTGAAATCAAGAGTCTGATGCTTAACCAACTGAGCCACCAGGCGCCCCTGCACTTACACATTTTTATAAAAACACAAGTCTTATGCAAATTTAAAGAGAAAATCTGGGAAACACTTAGGTGCTTACTATAAAGCTTTTATAATTGAACATTCAAGAAGGAAGAGAGAGAGAAGGCCCAATCAACCAGAATCCCTTAAACTGACTCTGTATAGTACAATAAAGTTGATGTTACAAACTCCCCTGAGTACCCTTTACTAGGGTCAATACTTAGAAAAAATGTCCAGAAAACTGAGATTTTTAAAATCAAGAGTGCAAGTAGGAAACTGGTAATGTTAACAAAGGAAGACACTTGAGATTTAAAGTAACTTGACTGAAACTCCAAAAAGACATAGTACAAGTGAACCTAAATGAAGCAAAGTAGGTTAAAAGTTTCCAGATTATGAGAATGAATGCTGTATTTCTTACTCCTGGTGTTGAAACAGTAATCACAAATGTGATATCAAAATTAAATGTTTATACACAGCTTAATTCTACATCTTGATTAGCAGCCCAGATAGGAAATGAAACTGAAATACTTACTGTAGTAACCATATAACACAGTGTCCTCGATCTGTCTGCTGACATTAGCATTGGCCCAGTCCTAGGATAAAAAGGAAACAATAGAAATATTAATGAAACATCCATCTGTTTAGCAATTATGATTAAGTTTTAATATGACTGAATGTCACTTATAAATGTATCATCAACCCAACCAAGTATGATCTGTGCCTTCAATAATTGAGAAAACAGAGAAAGTAAGTAAGCACACAATTTCAACAGGTAAATGCTGAGATAAGATGACAATATAGTTCTAGGGAAACATATAAGCAGGAGGCACCTAACTCAGCCTGAAGATCAGGGATGGCTTCCCAAAATGACTCTAAACTGAAAAATGAAGGAAGAAAGGTCATTCTCAGACAAAAGGAGGAAAAAAAAACAGTAGGAAGGACAGAAGAGAGAAGAAACACATACGGAAGTTTGAAAAAAAACTGCAAGAAGCTAAATATAGATTCATTAGAGCTTTTGGGAAGGTAAGAAAAAGCCAGAGGAGCAAGGGAGGGAAGGACACAAGTTTAAGGGACTCATGAGTCATGCTAAATATTTTGGACTTTGTGATGAATTTCTATACAGAGAGTGAAATATGATTTGTATTTTAGAAAATATCTAAGCATAATATATTTTTTAAAAATACCTAAAAGAACAATCTAAACTTATTTGCATTCACCCCACACAAGTATTCTTTAAATTAGTAATTTAACTTAGAAAATATAATTCAAATTAATCTTTTCAAATAGAAAAAATCTATACACTAATGAATCAGAACTCAGGTTATAATGGCAAGTCTTTTTATCAAATGTCCTAAACTTTATGCATATGAAAAATTAAACCTGGAGAGTCTAAGTGACTCCTGCTATTAAGTATTAGTATCCAGATCATTTCTTTCCTATAAACACTTTTAAGAGCTCAAGTCAGTATCAACATCCCACTACACTGGCACTTAAGGAAGGATATCAACATTTAAAACTCCTCAAATAATTGGGTTTTTCTTTTCTTTTTTTTTTTTTTACCAAAAACACCTCTAGCAAGGAACATCTATGAATTTCTTACTGACAAATTCCTAAAAGAACAAAAATGTGGAAAATCCAAATTTAGCATTACAAAAGCAAAATCTTGACACACAAAGTACAATAAAAATAGTATTTTTCCAACAGCAATAAAGGCTATAAAAAACTTAATAGGTTAAATAAAAATTTTATGTTAACTATATAAAGAAAACTAACTTAATTATAGAATATTAAAAAATCTAAATAAATGGAAAGTCACATGTTCCCACATGAAAAGATTGTAAATACCAAATCCCTCCAAATTAATTTATAAAAACTATATATACTGCCAATCCAAATCCCAATATACTAAGAGGTAGAGTATTTTGACATGCTGATTACAAAAATCATCTGAAAAACATATAGGCAAGAGCTAGGAAATTTTTTCAAAATGACCAACAATGAGAAATTTACCCAATTACTAGATTTTATTAATAAAACATGAAAATCTATTATAGTAACCTTCCATTTACCTAAGTGGCAAAATTTAAAACACATTATTAATGGCAAATGTAGAGGAAAAGTCATCACCTACATAGTAATAGTAAGAAAAATCGTCTATGATCTAGACATTCTTTGTTGGAATCTATTCCTAAAAATATTCACACAAATCAGGACAGATATCAATATACAGATAAGTTTTAAAGACAAAGTAGTACTGTCTAATGAATGACCTCAAGAGCTCTTACTGGGTTGCATGACAGCAAGCTACCAAAATGGGGCCTTCCCTTCCCATACAATAGGAGGAGTTATACCCCATCTCTATTACTCACAGAACTAAAGGGGCCCAAAGTCTCTAGGTGTTCTGGCAACCAGAATGTCCGAGCACCTCATGAACACCTTGTATCTAAGTTCACACTACCTGGCACCCAAGTCCATCGTGTTCACCTATCTGCAAGGCCATTCTCTTTGCCTTACAAGAAGGGAGAACAAAAGAAGGTAGAGGTACCTCTGGTGAAGCACCTGCACTTTGGGAAAGCTCACTTTACTGCAAGAATGTCAAGGATTTAAGAACCTATGCACTTGCTGATCCTTACCCCCATAAATTCCAGCCTACACCAAATAATGTTAATTGTTCCCTTTCCTCCTTACCCAACAATATTCAGTGCAGCGTTGTTAAAAAAAATTTAAAAACATCAATAACTAGAAACTATATGCCTAAGGAGAAACTATATATAGACATTAAAAACAATGAAATCTGTATAAACAGGTATATATAGATATCCATGAAGTACTTTTGAGTGAGGGGGGGGAGCCACAGAACGAATTACAACTAGTAGTTTTAACACATGCAATCTTTGTCTAAAAAATAAAACACCCATACATATACAAAAAAAAAAAAAAATGGAACAGTGCTTTTACCACATGGGCATGGCAAAGCACTGGGGATATTTCTGTGCAATAACTGGACATTTTTTCATCAATGATTCAAGCATCCAAATGGATATGTACATAATCAAAACTTCAGTTCCTAACAGTTTCTTTATTTACTGTTTATGCACAAAATGGAATTTTAAAAAGATTTTTGAATCTTGAAGATTTTTTGAAACAGAGGAAAATTCACCTATCACTGCACAAGCTCCCTTCCAATTTCCAAAATAATCCCATAAGGTATTAATGTACCCATTGAGAATTACTTACAGGTCAAGACCCCAAACTCAGAAAAAAGTTAAAACAAGAAAGAATGTAGGTAATTTAAAGCCAAAGATTCACTGACACTTAGAACCTTTTACCCTGCAAGGTTCTTTTGTTTAACCAAATCTTATGGCAATAAGAAAATATTAACATTACTATTTTAAGCCTAAAAATAAGCATAAAATATACAACATCATTCAAGTACTATTAGTGCATTTGGCTCTTATACTGTCTTGCCTCCAAGGTACATACTGTCAAAAGAGCTTAGTTTATGAAACCTTCCTCCATTTACATTTTGAAAACCACTCTACCCTTGATACATTTTATAGACCATGGCCTCCCAAAGTAGAGACCAAAAGAAACTAGAGTCATTTAAGACCCAAAAAGTTGGAAGAAAAAGAACTAATACTAGAGAATATTAAAGAGCATTTCAGATGAAAGGAAAAGAATATAAATTCCACAGAACAGAGATGCAGTGGGTCATATACGTAAAATTTCCTTTCCTATTCTTCAAAATGACATTTAGAAATGCTCAGCCCAACCCCAAAGTATACAACTCTCCTCAATTTTACCTGATATTCTCACCTTAGACCAGTGGCTTTCACTCAGGGGTGACTTTGTCCCCCATGGGGATTTGGCAATGGAGCCCCAGGCGGTTGGGAGAGTGTTGGTGTACTAGCAGCATCTTGTGGGTAGAAGCAAAGATCTGCTGTCCATGATGCACAGGACCTCACCCACAACAAAGATTAACCAGAACAAAATGTCAATGTCTAAGAAACACTGACTTTGAGGTCCCTAAAATAATTTGGAGCCAAAAGACAGGAATTCACTCAACTTACTACCAAATCTAAAACCTACCTCCATCTGTATTCAAATGTTAGTCCTTCCTTCTGCCAAGCACCTGTACTCCTATTTATGGCCAATCCTTTCACATTAGGACCCCCAACCCTTTTGCTTTCTCAAAGACACTGTACCTGCAATAGTATCTTCTCTTCCCTCTAAAAATGTCTCCTACTCCACTGAATCCTAAAGTATACAAACCCTAGTAACTTCCAATAAGCACAGAGATATACACACAACCACCTCGAATAAAAACACCTCCCTTGACCCCACTTCTTACTCCCTTAGAAAACAAAAGTTCTTGAAAAGTTTTCAGCATTCGCTATCATTACTTCCTCACCTCCCGGTCCACAGTTAACCCGGCTCCAACCTGAGCACCCAAATGCTCCACTGAAACTATCACCGCTGACCAAAACCAGCAGCCACTTCTCTACCCCTCTCACTATACCTCTCAACAACACTTCCAACTCCCTACTTGACACCTCCACTTTATATTTGGATATTTGGAATATTTAGGATAGGCACTCTGAAGGTAATTTGTCCAAAATACAGCTCTTTTAACATGACTTAAAAGTCATAAACAATTTGGCTCCCGTCTTCCTCTTGATCTCTCTAGTACCAAAGTGCAATCCCCAACACCACACTTCAGCCAAATAGGCCAAACTCATCTCTGTCTAAAAGCTTCTGTATTTGCTGTTCCCTTTCCCTAAAGGCTTTCACCTCTGGATCTTCACCTGACTGGCTCTTCCTCATCCAGGTCTCAGCTCAAGTAACCTGTTTCAGCAATTTGGCCTTCCCATGCCCCTATGTGAATTACCCACAACTTAGACTTTCATAGCAATCTGTTATATTTCCTCATAGAATGTACTGCTGTGAAGTCAGCTTGTTTTATTTACTGTTGGCCTGATCTTACAGAATGTAAGCTCCATGAAAACAGCAGCCTCATTTATTAATCTCCAGCACCCATGTATGTCAGGTACATACTACATGCTTAATAAGTATTAAGCAAATAAATGTATTTAAGGTGCAGTGAAGAATATAAAGTTCTAAGACAAAATCTGAGAGCAGAAATGAGGCAGTACTGGAGAGTTAAACCCAGACATCTAAGAGAGATTAATTACTGGAGGAGGGGAGTAAGAGATGAACATTTTAGCTGCCAAAATACAAAATGTTCCAATGCCATATCTTAATTACTAATTTTTTAAAAAAAATTTTTATACATTGGTATAAAATAAAAAGTATTTGTTTATGTTAGTGTCAACTTTATAGTACTCACTAGGAATATATATATATATATATATATATATATATATATATATATAAAATCTAGTGAGCGAAGAGCTCTGAAGCCAGATTGCAGAGTTTCAAATCTCGGCTACAGCACCTACAAGCTGTATGACCTTAAATAGGTTACTTCAACTCTCCAGACTTTGGTTTCCCGCCCATAAAATCATGGATAATACTATACCTCACAGGGTTGTTTGGGTGATTAAAGAGTGTTAATATATATTAATCAATGAGAACAGGATCTGACACAGTAAACATTCAATATGTTAATTACTATCTTTATACAGCACTTGGCACATGCTAAGTGCTCAATTAATACTTTCTAAATAAATGAGTGACCGGGGTGCCTGGGTGGCTCAGTCGGTTAAGCATCTGACTTAGGCTCAGGTCTTTATCTCAGGATCCTGGGACTGAGCCCTGCATCTCAGGCTGAGTGCTCAGTGGGAAGTCAGCTTGTCCTTCCCCTCTCCCTCTGCCCCTTCAACCATTCATGCTCCCAGGAAGGGGAGTTGTGCTCTCTCTCTCTCCCAAATAAATAAAATCTTTTAAAAATAAATAAATAAATACGTGAGTAAGTGACCTACAGTAAATAACTAGTTTTCACAGCAATCATAATGTATCTAAACCTAACTTCAAAAATGTTTTCAAATTATTTAAGTCCAGTTGGCTCAATTCAGGAACTTATTTTGGAAGCATGCAATACTGAGTTAACTGTAATAATATTTTATTCAAATACTGAAGTATCTACTCTGTGCTAAACACTTGGGATACAAAAATAAACAAGACACAGTTCCTGCCTCAAGAAGCTTAACTATTAAGAAACTTAAAAATATGTTAATTGAAAGATAACTCAGAAATCTTCCAGTCCAACACCCTTCATTTTAAAAATGAAGAACCTGAAGTCCAGAAAACTTAACTAAGTTGGCCAAAGATACAGCCTAGATAGTCAAGAGTCAAGACCAGAAGTCAGGTCTTGTAACTCCCAACTAGCTTAGTGGTCTTTTCCGCATGCCATACTGACTCAAAGTACTCAATGTGAAACAGATTTAGATTTTGATCTACCACTAACAAAATCCCTGCTAAATTACTTATTTACTGCATTAATGTAAATCAATGCAAATTTCAAGGGAGCTATGAGAGACACAAAAATAAACTATTGTGATTATGTAATATATTTTCAGATCAACAAAAGGGATTCTTCACATTTGGAGGGTTGGTGAATTAGTAGTTCTTTAGTCAGTTAAGAGTCTGTTTCTAGTCTTCCATGGTGGTTGTCCCATTCTCAGTCTCTATGCTGCATTTCCACTCACATTTATTCCCTGGAGACAACAATAAAAGCACAATATATACTGGACTGCTAAACTTAAACACTTAATTGCCAAGAACTTGAAAGGGGAAAAAAAAAATCACATAGTATGATAGTAATTACCTTAAATGTACCATTTTGATTTTTCATGTAAGAAACCAAAAATATATCCACTGGTAGAAGTGCTGATGTGATAAGTGCAATCGCCAGAGAAAAAATTGCTGTTATGGTGGAGACAACTTCACTTTCCCGCTGACTTTGGTATTTACGAACATATATCCAACAGAATGCCAAAATAGCCTGAAAGAGAACAAAAAGAATGTCTGTTACTGCCCTATGCATTCTCTAACACAGATGATAGTATGTGTTTGAAAGTTTCCAATGGGAAACTGTCAAATGAAGGTTCTTTTAGATGTATAAGGAAGGTCCACTACCTCTTATAAACTTGTTCAAGATTTATAATTTTCAAAGCCTATTTCATGAATGCAGTACAACCTCCATTAGGTGCAAAGACACATTCACACACAAAACTTATTGATACCAGTGCTCAATTACATATATCCTCATTGAACCTCATTAATGGTTTCACACAACGTCATAGTTGTAATTAGTTTTGAATGCTTTTTACCTATAGATTTCTCCAACCTAAATAGAATATAACTTGAAGTGAAATTAACTTCTGCCCCATTATTACAGTTCAAGAATACCATTCAGCTAAAGATTAACTGCCAATAATCACCATGTATTGACAAATTATACTATAATTCAAATTTTAAAGGGCCTTAAACAAAGAAAAGTGAACATTTAAAATGAGTACACGTGCACTGCAAGGAACTTTCCAGTGATAAAAATAGACTCAGAGGTACTGAGGATGACATCTCTAATCCACCAGGTACTCTTAATAGTTACCAATGCCTTTCTAATGACTAACACAGAGTATAGGACTTTACTCAAGATTCTCCAACTTTAGGGAGTATCAGAATCATCTGGAGGGCTTCTTATAGTAGAGAATGCTGGGCCCCACCCCCGGTTTCAGATTCAGGGGTCTGGAGCAGGCCCAGAAAAATCTATTATTTGTAACAAGTTCCCAGGTGAGGCTGCTACTGGTCCAGGAACTACATTTTAAGAAGCTGCTCTACTCAAATTTAGGGAATTGCAGATAGGTACTAAATCAGTGATTCTCAGCCTAGGCTGTGTTAGAATCACCTGGGCAGTTTTTAAATACCCTTATGCCGAGGCGCCTGGGTGGCTCAGTAGTTAAGCATCTGCCTTCGGCTCAGGTCATGATCCCAGGATCCTGGGATCAAGCCCTGCATCAGGCTCCCCGCTCTGTGGGAAGCCTGCTTCTCCCTCTTCTGCTCCCCCTGCTTGTGTTCCCTCTCTGGCTGTCTCTCTGTCAAATAAATAAAAATAAAATCTCTTTAAAAAAAATAAATATCCTTATGTCTTCCCCACAAATCAATTCAATCAGAGTGAAGCTCCTCCAGGCAACAGCACTTTAAAAAAGCCTGAGGAGGGGCACCTGGGTGGCTCAGTCAGTTAAGCGACTGCCTTAGGCTCAGGTCATGATGGCGGGGCGGGGCGGGGTTCTGGGATCAAGCCCCGCGCTGGGCTCCCTGCCCAGCAGGGAGTCCACTTCTCCTCTGTCCCCACCCCCCACACCATCCCCACTCCTGTTCTCTCTCTCTCAAATAAATAAAAATCTTAAAGAAATTTAAAAAAATAAAGATAAAAAAGCCTGAGGATTCCAATCTGAGCCAAACTTGAGAACTACTGCTTTTGTTTCCCATTTTATTGACGTATAGTTGACACACAATGTTACATTAGTTTCAAGTGTACAACACAGTGATTCCATAACTCTACTCCCCTATGCCATGCTCACAAGTGTAGCTACCATGAGTCGCCACACAACACTATGGTATCACTGACTCCCATGCTGTACCTTTCATCCTCATGACTTACTCGTTCCATAGGAAGCCTGTACCTCCCACTCTCCTTCACCCATTTTGCTCATCTCCTCCCTTCCGGCAGCCAACAGTTTGTTCTCTGTATTTACGGGTCTGTTTCTGGTTTTTTGTTTTGTTTTTTATATCCCACATGTAAGGGAACTCATATGGTATCTATCTTTCTGTCTCTGACTTATTTCACTCTCTAGGTTCATCCATGTTGTGGCAAATGACAATGGAATATTACTGAGCCGTAAGAGAGAACCATTGTTTTAAATAAACTCTATTAAGAGCTCTGGAACAAAAGCGTTGTTTTGTCCTTTCACTCTTTTCAACAGATTCAACTGTTACTTCCTTTGTGGGTATCCTAGTTCAGGAGCCTGAACTGAACTAACACCACCACCTAATTTGTTTCACAGCTTCCAAATTCCCCTACCACAATCAAGATAAAAGAACAGTTCCGCCACCGCAGAAAAATCCCCTTTGCCCTGTGTAGTTAACCCCTCTCTCTACTCTCCACCCTTGACAACCACTATTATCTGTCCCTATAGCTTCTGCCTTTTCCATAATGTAATAATGTACTTATATAGCATATCATCTTCTGAGTCTGGCTACTTTCACTTAGGATAATGCATTTTAAATCTATCTAAGTTGTTTCATGTAATTCCTTCATATTACTAACATTTCAGCTGGTGTCAGAACAGCAGGAAAAAATAAAGTGAGAACAGAATGTAGACTTTGGAACCTGGATGTTGGAGGAAAAAAAAGACCTAGATTCAAATCCTGGCTACTTACTAATTTATTTTTGTTTGGGGAAGTTATTTTCTCATAAATTTATATTAATATTTTAATGGATTTATTTAAATGAATTCACAAATATTTAAAACATTCTTCTAATTATTTTGAAGCCACTGGAAGCTGAGCTTAATCATTCTATCTTTACAGGACCTGACACAAAGTATTCAATAATTTTTTTGATGGATTTCAAAAAGATCTGCACTTTCACCAAGTTCAAAGTGACGGGTATTATGGCAGAGGAAGCCGTTTGCCAATACCAGGCAGACAAGCAGGGAAAGGGCAACCCAGCCAAAATAGTTAAGCCAAAGGATCCTGAACTTTTTGGTCTCAGGATTCCTTTATACTTTTAAAACTGAGAACCCCAAAGAGCTTTTTGTTTATGTGGGTTAAATTTATCAGTAGTTACTATATTATTAACCAAATGTCATCATCTATAAAATAGTAGTAAGAATACTTCATAGCACGTTATAAGCATAAAATAAGATGTAAAGAGTTTATAGCACAGTGCCTGGCCACAGTAACTGCTTACCAAACAGCAACTGTCATATGAATTGTCATATGTCAATAAATCATATGAAACCAAATGTCATATGAAATAAGAGGCTTTCATAAAAGAAATATATGATTTTGCTAACAATCATAAAGGTTTAGAGCAAGCCCCAGCCCCTCCCACAAGATTCTAATTTAATTGGCCTGGGCATTAGGATTTTTAAAAACTCCCTAGTTGGTTTTGATGAGCAATCAAGGTTGACGACAGGGGCAGAAGTAGGAATGAGAAGAGATGAATGTTTCTTAAACTAATAAGCATATACACTGCCTGGGATCTTGTTAAACTGCAGATTCTGATTCAGTAGAGCTGGGGTCTTATATTTAGTATTTCTAACAAGTTTCCAAGTAATCATCACTTTGAGTAAGAAGAATAAACTTGCTTTACAGAAATGAAGACTCTGTCTTATATAGCAAAGGGAAATGTAATTGAGGATCTTGGGGGACTTAAGAAGAAAGGCTTAGATTTCGTAAAAGAAACAAAGTTAGATTATAGGATTGGAGGACCAAACCTAACCCATGTGGCAGAAGACACTTAAGTCCACCCTGTTTTCCCAGGATCACTCAAGTAGTCAATCTTAGTGTTCTGATTCTTTAGTAGATTATTGGCAACAGTTTTCAAAGTGTGAAGTCCTCCAACCCCCAGCAGTCCCAGAATCCTTTCTGGGGATTTACAAATTGAAAACAATGCTCATAATACTAAAAAGTCATTTGCCTTTTTCACTATGTTGATACCTGCACTCATGCTGCATTAAGTCAGTGGTAAAACTGCTGACAAATTAAGCATGAATCAAGTCAATGGCACCAAATTGTGCCAGTAGTTATTGTATTCCTCACCACCACATACATACACATACACACACACACACACAGAGGACAATGTAAGACTTTGCTTAATGAAGCAGTAAAAATTAACTTTATTGAACTTCAACCCTTGAATCTTTTCAATACTCCATGGGGAAAACGGTGAAGTATGCATTGGAGCTCTCCTGCTGCACCTCAAGGTGTTACGGCTGTCCCGAGGAAAAGCACTACCAGTAACTTAGCTGAAAGCCACATCAGACACTCTTTTCAAGGTGTATCACTTTTACTTGTAAGTACAAGTGGTTAACTATGGTTATTCAGACTTGGATGTCTGGCATATTTTGTTGAAATGAACAAAGGGAACCTATCACTTCAAGAAAAAACAACAGACAGTATCCATTCCCAATGATAAAATTCAAGCTTTCAATGAAACTTAGAATTTTGGAAAACTTGTATCCATGACTGCAAGCTTGACAGTTTCTCAATACTTTTTTCTGGGACATTTCTTCTAACAAGATCAGTGGTAAAGTTAATGAATGGGATATTTTATTATTATGTAATGAAATATATCCATATTTGGAATATCTGCATAACTCAGTGAACCAGATTTTCTAAATAATCAATGCTTCATGTTGTAAAACCATGCACAGGCAAAAGATCCAAAGTACGACATGGACCAACAAATTTTAATGTAACAGAATGAAAAGTTTAATGATAGGGTTTCAGATTCCATTGTTTCAACTAACCTTTAGAAAGCTTCCAGTTACTGAGTTTTGGTGTGGTATTTAAGAACATCCACAATTATCTAAAAAATACTCCTCTGCTTCCAAGGACGTACCACTAAAATAGGATATTTTTCATATACTTCAACCAAAACAACACTCAAAAAACTGAATACACAAGCAGACATGAGAATCTAGCTCTCTTCTAATAAGCCAGGAATTAAAGAAATTTGCAGAAAATTAAATAGCCCTTATTACTAATTTTTTTCTACTCCATCTAGTTTCAAACTCCTTAATTCCCTTCTCATTTTACTTTTTCCTTCTGTACTATCACCAACTTCAATACCTTGCCTTCTTCATCTATCCAAAGTCTACCTCAATTCCACTTTCTTCCAATATTGCTCTCTATTCTCTGCAGTCCTATTTCATTTATAAAATTGTACTTTGGTTTTCAGTACTTAAACCTGTTTTAAGAATTTCTGTTCTCGGGGCACCTAGGTGGCACAGTCAGTTAAGCGTCCCACTCTTGGTTTCAGCTATGGTCGTGATTTCAGGGTCATGGGATCTAGCTGGGCCCAGGGATCCACACTCCCACACTCAGCGGGAAGTCTGCTTAAAGTTTCTCTCTCCCTCTCCCTCTGCGCTCCCCCCCAACCAAACCAATAAAAAAATAAATCTTAAAAAAAAAAGAATTTTTGTTCTCCCATTATCTTCAGGATCTCTTAAAGGCCATTTTGTTTTGTTTCCATCCTCCCACAATTTATAGCACAACTCATATACATTAAACGTTTATTAATGCATAACTGCCAAGATATTCCCACTAGACTTTGATACTGGTTACATGCTCGTTTGTTTTTTCCTAAACCAACTGAATATGATGGTCTGGAAAAGCTAGTGAACTCCTCAAGCACCATACTGGATGGGCTTTGGGGAACAGCGCCACCCTTTACTGTTTCCATTTTCTCCACCAAGAGGAGTAAAGTATGCTGCAGTGTACAAGCACTATTATTTTCTGGGAGAGTGAAGGTAGCAAGAGATAACTTTCCAGAAGTTTTCACACTTTTTTTTTTTTTTTTTTGGTAAAGTTTCTGCTGAAACATTTACCAGCAAAACATACTACTTACTACCTAGGTTGCAGACACTGTAGTGGAATCTAACAAATACAAGTCTTGATTTACCAAACTGAAGTTAGTGGGTTTGGGGGTTGATTTTGTTTTTTGTTTTAGTAATGCAAAGCAGCAAAATACTTTGGGACACAATGCTACAACAGGAGGTTAAAGACAATGAGGAAAGAGAGTGAGAATGGGGAGGGGTATGGAGAGAAATAAATTGAACCCCCAAATAAAATAAGCCCAAGGGTTTTAATATGACGCAAGGAAGTAAAAACTAGGCCATTTGGGCTACTGAGGCCCACGTTTTGATCACTGGATAAACGGGAATAAGATGGTAGGGAAAGAAAGCACCTCAGTTCTGATAGGCTGTAGTATATACACCCTGATACTGGCAGTAAAGAGGGCTACAGCTCTTCCCTGCGTAAGTTTCTACATCCATCAAAAAAGACTGGAAAGGAATGTGAAACCTGGAAGTCAGAACGAACATCTCACGTCATCAAGGCAGAATCGCACAATGGGTAGAGAAGGTTGGAGACTCAATAACCCCAAGGGTAGGGAACACGGGCAAACCCCAGTTAAAGAAGCAAAGAGGCCCCCTTCCAGATCAAGGCCAGCGGCTACTGAACTTGCAAAGATCAGGCGCCGCTGCCCCACACCTTGTGCTCACGTCTCACATGGGGACCAGAGGCCACTTCTCCCTTCTCAACCCCCAGGGTCTCCTCCGTCCCCAAACTCCACCCGTCCCACTGCCCTAGTCAGGGATGAGGCCAAGAGTTCCGAGAATGGGAACCTGCAATATTAGACGTCATCAGGGAAAAGACAGCAAAGGCGGCCGGAAATTCGTGCCTCCTTTCCCCACTCGGAGCTCAGCCCCCGCCCCGGAGCAGAGGAGCCCCCCCGACAGTCCAAACTACAAGTGGGGCGGGGCGGAATGAGGAGGGTCTCCCGGGCCGGGAAAGGCCAGCTACAAGGCCGGCCCCTCCCTCTCTCCCACCAGTCCAAACACTGGGAAAACTACGAGCACCTCCCCTACCAGTAGTAAGAGGCCGAATATGCACCAGCCGATCACCAGCTCCGCGGAAGCCGCGCCAGGAGGCGCCGCCGCCGCCGCCGCCGCCGCCATCTTCACTTCCGGCCCGGACTCCTGGAGTAAAGGGGGTGGGGAAAAGGGAGGGGGAAAGGGGAAGGAGTGCGAAGGACACAGCGCCCGTGCACCCTAAAGGTTAAAGGGGCGGAGGGGGCGGAGCAAGGAGTTGCCAAGGAGACCCAACCCTCGAGCGTCCCCTGGCGTTGAGCCGAGCGGGGGCGGGGCGCGCCCGGGACGCCGTGACGTCACCGCGCTGCCCGCCTGAGGGGATGAGAAGGTTTTACGTGAGGGTGGTGTTTTACTGCACAGCAACCTTGTTGGAATAATTGAATCGGACTCAGCTGATGGACTGGAAAAGCGAGGAGACTGCACAAGGGCCTGGATTGCGTTTTTCTAGAAATTCAAGCCAACGTTAAGGAGTTTCGACTTCCTCCTGGGAAGAAAGTTTGGCCCTCATGTCCAAGACAGAATGGGCCATGTAGTTAGCAGAGCTCACTAGGTTGCAGGAATGGCTATCTGAAGAAAAATTTGCCTGATGGCCACATGACTTTCTAATTTGCTGGCATTGGGGCCCAGCCTGAGTAACTATTTTGCTGGACATTGCCTTATCACATGATGTTGTAGACTTTCTATTTAGCTCTATACATACCTGTGAATTTCAGTAATGACTTTGTGAACACATTCAAGGTGAAATTGCAGGCTGTGGTACTTGTTTAAGATTTTATTTTAAGTAATCTCTGCACCCAATGTGGGGCTCAAAGGTCAAGAGTAGCACGCTTACCAACTGAGCCAGCCAGGCAACCCTGTGGTGGTGTTCTGCCTCTTCCTCCTAGTCTCCTAATCCTCTCCTGAGGGCTCCCTTGGCTAGAAGGAAAGGTCTAAGACAACCCCAGGCCAGTTTTCTCCCTTTTCCCCATGGCCCTAATCCCCTCTATAGGAAATGGTTGTGCATAACTTGCATAACAACCTTTGGGAGCACAGGCCAATCTCAGTGTAGCTGTAGTCTCCTACTTCTACCATCAAAGCAATCAGCCCTTCTTGGATATCCCAGAAGGAGTCAGCCTGCACTCCACAGTTTGCTGTAGTTTTCCCAGGCCTGAGTCGGGTACCATGCCTCTGTATCTCTTAATTGCCGGAAACATATTTCAGATTCTCTAAGTGGCTCCCTTGAGGCCTCCCTTACTAGTCTAAGGGTTAGATGGGAACATCATAGCCCTATGTTTCCCCACCCCCAAACACACACTCTCCGTTGGGGTTAAAGGTAGAAATCCACAAACCAGGAGCAATTCTTATGAGAGAAATCTCTTCAAAAAAAAAAAAAAATGAAGGAAAGAAAGAAAGAAATCTCTTCAATTTTTCTGCTCCCCACTCCTAACTATTTACTGACATTTTATTTGGCTGAGGGGTTCAAGAATTGTAGAATAAATTCCTTTCACAGCCCTTTATAATTCTGCATATGAAGGAGAATTTATGGCTAGGAAGGAGACAGTTAAAGACTATAATCTTCCCCACCACTTTAAATTTTATGTGAAATTGGAGTTTTTAGCAAGACCAAACTGAACCTTTTTAATATCTGATATACTGTCCATTGAATTAAGCCCGTTTAATAAACTGCTTTAGCTCTTTTGCTGACTCTAAATGCCTAAGTATTGGAGTCCTGTTGGGCAATTGCTTGATTTTCAGGTAGGAAAACCTTACAAACCTGTGTTGCTGATAAGTGTGACTAGTTACAAGAATAGTAATAGTTTGAATCAGGAAAATTGGGAGAGAAAAGAAAGAGAATGTGAGGCATCTGGACAGGTAGAGAGATGCGCATGTCTCTCCATTCTTCAGCTTAGTCAGGATGTACTATTCATTTCACATGCAGACCAAGCCAGCAAGGATGAAACACATTCTCCTGGATGATGTTCTTAAATCTAAGAAGCCTCCAATTATAGACCAGAACTCTTTAAAAATAATAATCTTTATTGGTTGTTTGTAATTATAAAAGATTGCTCACGTTTAAAACTTCCAAGCATGAATAATTTAGAAACTGAAAAGGTCCTAATAAATTAACACAGTTCTCCTCATGCCAAGATGCTTGCCTTTAAGAGCTTCAAGGATTTTTGTGTGTGCATTCTAATATGTTCCATGAGGGTGTAGAAAACCAACAGATAATCCTTTCCTGCTCCCCGAGTGCTATAGACTGAATATTTGTGTCACACACACACCCAAATTCGTATGTTAAATCCTAAAGCCCAGGGTGATGGTATTTGTTGGTAGGGCCTTTAGGAGGCGCTTAGGTCATGAGGGTGGAGCCCTCGTGAATGGTTAGTGCCTTTATGGAAAAAGACCCCAGAGAGCTCCCTTGCCCCTTCCACCATATCAAGTTACAGTGAAAAGACAGTACTAATGAACCAGGAAACAGGCCCTAGCCAGATACTGTATCTGTTGGCACCTTGATCTTGCACTTCCTGGTCTCCAGAACTGTACAAAATAAATTTGTGTTGTTTATAAAGTCACCCATTTATGGTATTTTTGTTATAGCAGCCTAAAGAGACTAACACACCTGGCATTATAAAAGAATGCCCTTGCCCTCCTCCCCACCTAAGTACTCTTAGGAAGGTACCAGGATTTCTGTGGACTCCGTTACATTTTTTTTTTTTTTAAGATTTATTTATTCATTTGAGAGAGAGAGGGAGCAGAGGGAGGGGCAGAGGGAGAGAGAGAGAGAATCTCAAGCAGACTCCACACTGAGCACGGAGCCCAGTGTGGGGCCAATCCCAGGACCTCGAGATCATGACCTGAGCTGAAACCAAGAGTTGGATGCTTAACTGACTGAGCCAGCCAGGCGCCCCAACTCTGTTCCATTTTAAGTTCAAAGAAATGGCCATGTAGAGCCCATCACTCCCAAGGGATTTAATAAGAGAATACATTGCAGAAAACCTTCTATCAAAACTTAGGCCCATTGACTATGTTAAGAGGGCTAGAGCCCTCTGGAGGAAAGCAACATTTGTAAGAGAACAAGTATCCTCCCCTCGTTCCTCTATCCTTCAGCTTTTAAGTAGTCCCCCTCCCCTAAAGACAGTGAGAGGAGGAAACACAAGAGAATCACCCATATGGTTAAAAGGTGTGACCTGAATTTCGGGAGAGGCCCAGCATCTTGCTGTAAGAGCTGAGAGTGGCTGACTCACAGAGGTGCCTGGTGCTGAGCTAGCAAAGAAACCTGTGCTGGGAATATTTTGGGCAGAAAGGGTGTAGATTAGCTCCTCCCCATCCTTACTCCCAACCCCACCCCACAAAAGCCCATTAAATTCACACTGAAGGCTTTGGTAGAAGGCTCCTGAGAACCACCCTATCTAGGTGCTTATTCCTGTGGACACATTCAGCAACCTCTACTGGAGGAGGCCTCTCTAAGAATTCTCTTGGTCTAGCCCAGGAACATGTGGACAGCAGAAAGTTGGGGAAGTAGCCCCAAGTGGTTCAGGCAGTGATGACCTACAGAAAGGTCACCTTATCACCAAAACCAGACAAAGATGGAATAAACAAAACTACAGTGAGGGGTACCTGGGTGGCTCAGTCGGTTAAGCGTCTGCCTTCAGCTCAGGTCATGATCCCGGGGTCCTGAGATGGAGCCCCGAGTCGGGCTCTCTGCTTGGCGGAGAGCCTACTTCTCCCTCTCCTGCTCCCCCTGTTTGTGCTCTCTCGCCCTCTCTCTCTCTCTCTGTCAAATAAATAAAATATTTTTTAAAAAGAAGAAAACTACAATGAACACAGATGCCAAAACTGCCAACAAAAGAGTTCGTGAAGAAAGGGTAATCATTCCTCTCATCCCTAGTCCTTATAGAACTCAAGAACTCTAAGCTGGAGATTTGGGGACAGGTTTGGGAAACAGGAGGCATGAGAGTGGTTTCTCATTCCCTTTATGAAGTGCTTTTGGAAAACCAAAGGTTGTATTATGATCGATTAACACATGCTAGGAGGTAAAATTTATAAAAAGGATCTTATCATGGGAATCGGTCAAAACAGCAAAAAGCAAACTGAACTTTTTAATTTATTAAGAGGAAAAAGTAACAGACTGGGAGAAAAACTTAATGTCAATGAGACACAAAAGAGGTAGAGAATAAAGAAAGGAAGTAGGACATAGAGGCCTAAGGGGGCCTAGAACTAGAGGGTATTAGGGTGCATGAGTCAGGAACACATAAGGGTCAGGGTCTACCAAAGGGGTCAGTAATCTAAAAAAGTCCCATAGTCACGCTAACCACACAATGGGAACCATACAAGTTCTGAAATTACATTTAGACCATAGCAAAGTCTAGTTATGCCTCCAAATTAACTGTATGTATTAGACCACCAGATGTTAACATGTTGTCGTGTTTTCCTTTTGAAATAGCTGATTTTTATACATCAGTTTTTTCTTATTTTGTTACCTTGTTGAAAACATAAAATATTGGACTTTCTGTCCAAATAAGACACTTGAAAAGCCTCAAAATCTCTTTCTGTCATGTTGTCTGTGCTTCTATTGCTAACCAATAATCCTTCTGATTGACAAATTCTTTCTTTATCTTGTTTAATACCTTCAGTCAGGTTACAGTTAAGCCTTGCTGGCCTCAGATCCTAGTGACTTTGCACATGTCGGGCCTGATCCATTATGTGTTGATGTAGAATTTAGCTCTCTGTTGTGCGCCATGTACTGCCCACATGTAATCTTCTGTCAAAAGGATTTAACAGTATCCTGAGTGAACATTACTGTGGGCCTGAGGAGGTTTGAGCAAACCTTTCTCTCCTGTTACTACATTATCTCCTTTCCCCCCTAATCCTTCCACTGTCATCCAACTGAATTGGTCATCACAACCCTAAAAAGTTTCTTCTTTTCTTTGTGAAAGGGCTGAAAGTGTGTTTATGAGGGAATTGGCACATATGGTGGAGAGGCCCATTTGGTTCTGCTAGAACATTTGCTTATTTGTATATAATTCTGTGGGGGAGCTGGAGGTTTTTGCACAAGAGCCAATTCATGAAAAATTAAATGTTTATGGTCTACATTTTTTTCATTTAAAATCAAAATAGCTTTTATTGAGCCCCAAAGTAGAAGGTATATTCAAAAGTCTAGTTCATCTGTTTCATTGTTTTCTTAAAGAAAATGACACTGAAATGTTAATATCTGGGTGTTTCTGATTTGTGGACACAGAGGCAATGTTCCAATTTGTCATCCTAAAATTAGATTGCACACAGTATCATAATGTGAGTTGTAAAATTCACATTTCCATATTTCTGCAGTTATAAACTCTTAATGGATACCATTTACATCCTTCCAGTGGAACAAACATTCCCACGTGAACTGGTGATGCATGTTAGTTTTCTTCTTAAGATTTTTCTTCTGGCTATGAAAGAAATTATTTAAACATAGTCTAGACATGCTAAAATATCACTTAATACATCCAAGTGTTTTTCATTGTGTCAATTCCTAAACATGGTGTTTATGTACTTGAAGGTATAAAAAGTAAGTTTGCATGTACAACTCAAGCATAAGGTAATGTCAAAGACAGTTTGTAATACGAGTAGAAATTACAGGAGAAACTGATTTTCAGTTTATTATTTAAAATGATCCATAGCATGCTCAATAATTTTAATAAATGATGCATTTTTTATTTGTAGCATATGTTGAACTTTTTTCTAACAATAGCGTTCCTCTCCTGACTCCATCATCTATTCTGGAGTTCTGTGGTTCTGCTTGCTTCAATTCTGGACAGTTTCTCAGCTTATATTTGAAACCAAATGGAAGTTTTGGTGTTAAATTTCCACATGTCAATAATTTATAAGTCATAAGATTTTGTAAAACCAATTGTTCTTTTTTTTTTTTTTTTTTTAAGATTTTATTTATTTATCTGAGAGAGAGAATGGGAGACAGAGAGCGTGAGAGGGGGAGGATCAGAGGGAGAAGCAGACTCCCCGCTGAGCAGGGAGCCCAATGTGGGACTCGATCCTGGGACTCCAGGATCATGACCCGAGCCAAAGGCAGTTGCTTAACCAACTGAGCCACCCAGGCGCCCAAAACCAATTGTTCTCGTTAGAAGTTTCAGAGCTGAAGGACCTCAGGTCTAGATAGCTGTGTCTGTAGCACAATACGAAAGATTTTTAACTTGATCTTTAAGTTTTTAAACAATTGATAAAGATATTTATCCTTATGTTTTTATTTGTTGCCAAATAGATACTGTAAGTTCTTCTACTGTTTATTTTTTTTAAGATTTTATTTATTTATTTGAGAGAGCGAGCGAGTGAGAGATTGAGAGAATAAGTGGGGAGAGGGGCAGAGGGAGAAGCAGACTCCCTGCAGAGCAGGGAGCCTGACGTGGGGCTCGATCCCGGGACCCTGGGATCATGACCAGAGCCGAAGGCAGACGCTTAACTGACTGAACAACCCAGGCACCCGTTTCTTCTATTGTTCTTTTTTTTAATGATATAAAGTAGGGAATTTCAACTACTATGTCCAAATCCTTTTTTGATAAATATTTTTTTTTATTTTTTTCCTTTAAGATAGCTTTTATTTTAAAGTTTTTCTATTTCCTAACAACTTAGAAACAAATAAACAAGTAGAAATACTCAAATTAAGAAGGTGATTAGAGGCTGTTTGAAAATTAACAGTGAACATTTGATTATGGGTATTTATTGTTTTTACAATTTTTGTTATAATGATAATGTGTTCTTATGAAATGTTGTTAGGTGTATAAAGTAAAAAATGAAATTCCCTTTTCATACCCTCCCAATCCCACTTCCCAGAAACAACCAATGGGCACAGTGTTGATGTCTTTTTTTTAAAAAAATATTTTAATTAAAAATATGAAATATATTCATTGAGGTTTAGAAATGCTTCCAGGAGGGGGTAACATTGGACCAGGTTTTAAAGGATGAAAATGAGTTTATCAACTCAGACACACAGGGAGAACATCATGTGAAGACAAAGGCAGAGATTGAAGTAATGTATCTATAAGCCAAGGAACACCAAGGATTGCTAGCAACTGCCGTAAGCTGGAAGAGAGGCATGGAACAGATCCTTCACCCAGGGCCTTAGAGGGAACATGACCTTGCTGCCACCTTGATTTTGGACTTCTAGCTCCCAGAGCTATGAGAGACTAATTTCTTTCTTTTTTTTTTTTTTTGAAAAGTTTATCAGAGTGAGCATAGATTCCATCAAGGGAATAGCATGTGTAAAGGTACCGAGCATGTGATACCATATTCAGTATTACTTGAGCAATCAGTGTGAGAGGGGGAGGAATTAGCCAATTAAGAGACTAGTCAGGAGGGGATGTATAGGCCCCACTAAGAAACTTGGGCTTCATCCAATAGGCAATGAGAACCCATGAAATGTTCTGAGCAGGGAGAGATATAATAAGGTTTGCATTTTGGAAAGGCCCCCTTAGGATAATCTGAATGCTGGGTTGGAAATGGAGCACACTTGAAGGAGAGTTTATTTCAGTTAAGATGCTGTCACCATAGTCAAGGCAAGAGATGATGAAAGCTAAACAGCCTGTCAACATGAAGGGAGAAGATAGATTCATGAGATCGTAATAAAGATTCATTTTCAAGACATGGTGTCTAAGTGTGAAAGGTGAAGAGAGAGAGAGATTTATAGGGAGGAATTGGTTTATGCAGTTATGGGGGCTGGCGAGGCAAGTCTGAACCCCATGGAGTAAGCCATCAGAAAACGCAGGCTGAAAACTCTCAGGCAGGACCTGACACCGGCAGTCCACAGGCAGAATTTCCTCTTTCCCAGGGAAACCTCAGTTCTGCTCTGAAGGCCTTTTAATGGATTGGATCAAACCAATCCAGATTACGGAAAATAATCTTGTTTACCGAATCAACTGTAGATGTTAATCATACCTAGGAAATACCTTTCAGCAACATTGTTGCTGGTTCAATTGAGAGATGTTCAATTGAGAGAATGACAGTGCCACTAATTAAGATAAGGAACAAGTGAGGAAGAACAGATGGGAGGAAGGAGTAACAGAAATCTACCGTATTTCATAGATTCTAAGATGCACTTTTTTCCTTTACATTTTAATGCCTCTGAAGTTAGGATACATCTTATAATTGATGAGATCTTACCACTATAATTAGAATCTTTTTTCCTTAGTATTTTATAAAATGATGTGTATCTTAAAATCAATGATGCCTTAGACTGAAGGAAAGAGGGTAGTGGATTTGATTTGGTATCTTGAATTTGAAGTGCCTGAGGGACATGGATCACTCTAGTTCACAGAACACATAGGTGGGAAACAATGAACCCCAGCTAAGAGGCTTGTCATGGAGATAGGACTTCTAGAGTCATCTGTACTCAAGTGAAAGTTGAAGCAATGGAAATAGATAAAATCCCCAGGGAAAGCAGATAGAGTGAGATGAATAGGCAACCGTAAAGAGCTCTAAAGTTTAAAGAAAAAAACAAAAGGAAATGAGTCATCAGAAAAATTTTTGACATAAAAAGCAAAGGGAGAAGATAATTTTTACAAGCTGTGAGGAGTTATCAATGTCAAATGCAGTGACAGGACAAGTACCCACTGACTATAGCAAGATGGGGGTCACTAACAGCTTTTAGAATGACTTCAGTGGAGTAGTGAGGGAGAAGACAAGTGCATTGGATCGAGGAATGAAGGAGAATTAGGACAGCAGAGGTCATGAATGTGACCATTTCTTCAAGGAGGCTTGACTAAGGAGGATGGAACAATGAAAAAATGGAGGGTCTGAGGTCGAAGGTGATTTTGTTAGAAGTGACTCAGCCTCGGGGCACCTGAGTGGCTCAGTCGTTAAGCGTCTGCCTTCGGCTCAGGTCATGATCCCAAGGTCCTGGGATCGAGCCCTGCATCTGGCTCCCTACTCAGCGGGAAGCCTGCTTCTCCCTCCCCCACTCCCCCTGCTTGTGTTCCTTCTCTCGCTTTGTCTCTCTCTGTCAAATAAATAAATAAAATCTTAAAAAAAAAAAAAGAACTGACTCAGACGTGAACTTGTTTCTAAGATAAATAGTAAAGACAAGAGCCACAGTTAACACATCAATCTAAATTTGGTTACAGGTCATCTTATTGACAACTTGAACTCTGAAGAAATGAGGTAGTCAGGTGAGAGGAAGGAGGTGAGTCAATCAGACACTATTCTGGCAGAAAAAAGAAGTATAGCCAAAATGGTGATTCAAGACAGTTTAATGACTGGACATTTACAAAAATGTGAGCAGCATAAAGTGAAACTCACCCTAAGATTGGTAACAGCAGGAAGCCTGTTCCATTCCTAGAAGGACAAGAACAAGAAGTTACTGAAATCTGGCAAGATCTATAAACTTAGGAAAAAGCTGCCTAGCAGCCTTTATCAACCCAAAGTTCCCTAGAAAGAGAGCCATGGGGATAAATACCCTAAATTCTCTCTCCTACTATCCTCTTACTTCCTGCCGGTACCTCCTTTGGATGAACTTAAGAAGTCAAAGGGCAAGGGAGTCCATTTGATGCAAAGGATAATAATCAGCTTCCCTGGATACACAACAGGGTGGAGAAGGGTGGAGAATGGATCTGGAGCAAATGGAAAACAATGAACAGAAAAGGAAGGGTTTGTCCAAATGGGAGTTAAGACCCAAGACAATAGAACTCCTGGTGAAGACAAAGAGGGCATTTTCTACAGATTCTATGATTTATTCTAGCCGTAGTGACAACAAAGACTATTCTAACTTTTGCCAAGTTAATGAGAAACTGATATTTCTCAATAAGAAAAGGCCCAACATCCTTGTCTTAATTAATACCCATTGTTCATTTTGTATTATATATAATGAAAACAGCCAATGATATCTATGGATTAAAAAAGATTCTAATTCTCTGCAGGATAACAGAACTATTCACATGTTTCATCCTTTCATATAAAAACAGCTTTCCAATTAAGAGGATGCTTCTTTTTTCAAAAATTTGAATAAATTGATGTTTAAAAAAATAACTGCCGCTGGTAACTTTAGCCTTGAAAAGAAAAATGAACAATGTTAAAACTTTCTTTAGGTTTTTATGTCTATTTTTGTACCAGCACCATACTGTTTTGATCGCTATAGCTTTGTATAACTTGAAATCTGGGACTGTGATACCTCCAGTTTTGTTTTTCTTTTTCAAGTTTGCTTTGGCTATTCAGGGTTTTTTGTGGTTCCATACAAATTTTAGGATTGTTTGTTCTGGTTCTGTGAAAAATACTGTTGGTATTTTGATGGAGATTGCATTAAATAGAACAATAGACTAGAATTGAGAGCCCAGAAATAAACTGATGATTATATGGTCAATTAATCTTTGACAAAAGAGGCAAGAATTGCAATGGGAAAAGGACAGTCTCTTCAGTAAATGAGGCTGGGAAACTGGACAGTTACCTGGAAAAGAATGAAACTGGACCATTTTCTTACACCATATGCAAAAATAAACTCAAAATGGATTATGGACCCAAATGTGAGACCTGAAACCATAAAAATCCTAGAAGGGAGCACAGGCAGTTATTTCTCTGACATAGCAATATTTTTCCTAGATATGTCTCCTGAAATAAGGGAAACAAAAGCTAAAATAAACTATTGGGACTATATCAAAATAAAAGCTTCTGCACAGCCAAGGAAACCATCAACAAAACTGAAAGATGACCTACTGAAGAGGAGAAGATACTTGCAAGTGACATATCTGATAAAGGGTTAGTTTTCAAAATACATAAAGAACTTACACAATTCAACACCAAAAAACCCAAATAATCTCATTTAAAAATGGGCAAAAAACATGAACACACATTTCCCCAAGAAGACATATAGATGGCCAACAGATAAATAAAAAGATGCTCAACACCACTCGTCCTCAGGGAAATGAGTATCAAAACTGATGTGGTTTGAAGTGGTGGGGCTTGGAGCCGATGGCCAAGAAAGAATTCCTGAGACATCTTTGGCACAGAAAGGTGATTTTTGTTTTTGTTTTTATTTTGAAAGAGCGAGAGCATGGTCAGGGAAAAGAGCAGAGGGAGAGCAGCAGAAGGAGAGAAAAGAATCGTAAGCAGACTCCACGCTAAGTGTGGAGCTGGACATGGGGCTCAATTTCACAACCCTGAGATTGTTTCCTGAGCTGAAATGAAGAGTCAGACCAGACGCTTAACCGACTGAGAGACCCAGGTGCCCCGCATAAAGGTGATTTTATTAAAACATTGGGACAGGACTCATGGGCAGAAAAAGCTCCACTGGGGTCCTGAAGAGAGCTTGATTATATATTTTCAGGTTGGGAGGGGTTAGCGATAGCACAAACCTCCAAGGTGTTTTGGAAACAAGGTTTCCAGGACCTTGAGAGGGCTAGCTATTGTTAGGAAAAGGTCACTCATTATTGTTTAGTAAAAACTCAGTCATGAGACCCTTCAGAGGTATGTAAGTGGGCCATATGCTTGGGGGATGATTGTGAGCATGTATCTTGAGGGTAGAGATAAAGGAAGTTTCCAAAGGAACTTTCATATGTTAAAGAAGACGTACAGAATCCTGGGGGTCCGGCTCAGATTGCCTTTTGCCCTTAGCAAAGTGTCAACATTAAGGCAGCTGAGCTCCCATAGGAAAGTCACCCTACCTGTTTCAAGGACTTGTCAATGGGTTGTAGGCAGTAAGGAAATTTAATTTTTTCTTTTGCCTTTGTTTACCACATCAAAAACCACAATGAGGGACACCTGGGTGGCTCAGTTGGCTAAGCGTCTGCCTTCTGCCTTCAGCTCAGGTCATGATCTCGGGGTCCTGGGATCCAGCCCCACATCGGGCTCCCTGCTTAGCGGGAAGTCTGCTTCTCCCTCTCCCTCTGCCCCTATCCCCACCCTCCCTGCTTGTGCTCTCTGCTCTTTCTCTCTCATGCTCTCTCTTTCAAATAGGTAGATAAAATCTTTAAAAAAAAACAAAAACCCACAGTGAGATTATCACCTCACACCTGTCAGAATGGCTAAAAATCAAAAACATAATAAACAAGTGTTGGCAAAGATGTGGAGAAAAAGGAATCTTCCTGAACTGTTGATGGTAATGCAAACTGGTGCAGTCACTCTGGAAAACAGTACGGAGTTGCCTCAAAAAAATTAAAAATAGAAACACCATATGATATAGTAATTCCAGTACTGGGTATTTACCCCCAAAATACAAAAACACTAATTTGGAAGGTTATATGCACCCCTATGTTTATGCAGCATTATTTACAATAGCCAGAAAATGGAAGCAGCCTGTGTCCATTGATAGATGAAGGGACAAAGAAGATGTGGTGCATATATATAATGAAATATCACTCAGCCATAAAAAAGAATGAAATCTTGCCATTTACAACATGGGTGGATGTAGAGAGTATAATTCTAAGCAAAATAAGCCAGTCAGAGAAAGACAAATACCACATCATTTCACTCATATGTGGAATTTAAGAAACAAAACAAACGAACAAAGGAAAAAAAGAGACAACCCAAAAAACAGACTTTTAACTATAGAGAACTGACGGTTACCAGAGGGAAGGTGGGGGGGGGATGGGTGAAATAGGTGAAGGGGATTAAGAGTACACATATCTTGATGAACACTGAGTAATGTACATAATCGTTGAATCACTATATAGTACACCTGAAATTAATGTAACACTGTGTTAACTATACTGGATTTTTTTAAAAAAACTTTCTATAGGTCTTATAGACCAAGTGACTTCAGTAATGTTGATTCCATATCTATTTCCTTTCTAGCATCAATTATAGATAACCTTTAGCTAGCAGACAGTTTAAGAATTATGTAAAAGAAAAAGCCTGGACTATTCCTACAAATATAAGACCTTAGAGAAAAAGAACCTAGAAACAATAGGTACTAAATTTTGATTTTTAAAATTATTCTCATCAATACATAAATGTGTCCACATGCACACTTTCTGGATTGATAGCTCATCGTCACTCAGACACGCCTTTTTCTCATATTAAAATGGAAGGCAGCTTTGGTAATAAATTTGATAGAAAACCTTAAGAAATTTCCTTTTCATAACTTTTAAACAAACTAAAACAAAAAACAAAAACACTAAGCCATTCCACCAATTAATATCTGACCAATTCTAGAATATGCTTAATTTTGAAGGGCAAATGGAGCTCTGTATAAGATAAGTAATTGTCCCATTTCTGATAGTTGTAAACATTTTTTTCTCAGGCCAGATTTGTTTTCTGATAAATACATGCAAATTTAAGTTTTCACAACTTTTTTCAAAAACCATTTGATACTTACTTTTACCATCTACCAAAGTCAACTATCAGTTTACTATTATCTAATTATCTTGTAACCTTTAAAGATTTTATTTATTTATTTGTCAGAGAGAGACACAGCGAGAGAGGGAACATAAGCAGGGGGAGTGGGAGAGGGAGAAGCAGGCTTCCCGCAGAGCAGGGAGCTTAATGCGGGGCTCGATCCCAGGACCGTGGGATCATGACCTGAGCTGAAGGCAGATGCTTAACTGACTGAGCCACTCAGGCATCCTGTAACCTGTTTGATTCTGGAGCTATTCATAATCTATACTGGAGTCACAGAATTATACCACGTGGGCATTCTATAATTAGAAGCAAGTGAAATCTTTACTCAGTATCCTGAGAATTCACCAAAGGATGATTAGGGTAATTAAACTTTTTTAAAGTTCTCTATAGACCTCACTCTCATTTCCTCTCCCATGTCTCCAGGGGCAGATATACAGTGACACTAATGAAACTTAAACTTCAGTGACCACTTGCGTAGGCATTTTCCATGGTCCCTGAAAGAGGGCCTAGCAATGTGTTCACACGCTTTCATGTTATTTGTAAAAAATGTTGAGAGTAATGTATTTTCACTTTAATCTTTTGACACCACTGTCTCTCCATTTAGATGATCTCTCTATCACAGTTCTCCTCCTATGAGTGTCTTTTGAGTGACCACAGGAACTCTGAGGACTTAGCTCTGGGCAAATAGGGTTAGGGTTCCATTTAGTTCCATTACACTAAATGGAATGTATTTGTGTGGCTCATAGTTATACTCTTATATAGTTAAGTTATTGCTAGGCATCCTGGTGTAGGAATGGCATCTAGAAATGCTTTTATGGCCCACTATCCCAATTGTGATATAAGAAATTTATTTGGTTTTTGTCCCTGATTCCTGGCATAGAGCTTCTAAAATCCTTGGAATTTCCTGAGTAATAGGAGTGTCTTTTGTTATTTATGAGCCCTTTTTGATCACACCTACACTGATGTTAATGAAGTATGAATTAAATGGTTTTGTGATCCAATTATTGTTGGAATTGGGAATAGAACAATTTACTATTGCTTATTTCATGCTAGCAAAGTATTACAAAGTGGGATATATACAGATAGAGTTCTTAAAATCACTTGTTCACTATGTGAATATAACATTAACTCACCAAAGAGGTTATTTCAAGTGTGGTAAGCCCGCGTTATCTTGTCTCATGGGATCCTTCAGCTCTACCATCACATTTTTCTATTCCAATCAATGAACTACTGTCATACATTCAATTTGATATGTTGTCTGACTTTCACTTGGTGCCAATGGGACAGGAAATAGCAACTACAAGGTGGTATTCAGTTCTCGGGTGCTTCACATGATTCATATAGGCTCAAATATATGATTCATATATGCTCAAATTATGTTTTGTAAGACTTTTGTGAAAATACAAACAAAATGAAAAAAAATTGACCTAGAAAACTCTCAATGTTATTTTGCTTTACTAATAAGATAATTATAAAAATGTTTCTTATCAATTTACTACTAAAATTATGACTATCAGTTTAGTCTTTTGTAATAGTTATACTTAAATATCTTATAGGATCCTCAGTTATTTACATATTTATCAATGTGTGTTATGCATATAAAACCAGACAGTCGAAGAAAGTACTGATTAACCAAAAACTGTAACATCAAGACATAAAGATCTGTGGCTTCAAGTCCAGAGCTTGGAATCTACAAGAGAAAAGCCTCAGAGCTTTAAGGCATCATCTTCTAAGGGTATCTCAACACCTCTTATACAGCTATTATATATCCAATAGAATTTTGTGATTGGTCATATAAGTAGTTCATAAATTATTATAAGTATTGAAATTAATCTTTGTCTTAAGCTAGCCTTGAAGTGACTCCTATGCCCACAGGCCCTTTGAAGGTGAACCTGCCCCTAACCCTTTGTTGCAAAAGATGTTAGAACACATTAGTGGCCAAGTTATGCCCTGTATGATTCTGATTTCGTGGCCAGAATACAATTGTGGAGACGAAAAGGGCAGCTCGTCTAAAAACTGGACAGGAAGAAATAAGAGGAGCAGGCTGACTAATTTTGCCCAACAGTGACAATGGGGATCACCTGAATGGAAACTCAGGAAATTTTGAAATCAGGAAAAGAGAAAGTGTTGGCCAGTTAACCAAACAGAGCAGAATGAGAAAGGCATATAGAAAGAAGGCAGAAGCCATCGCCTGGCAATGAAAGTGACAAGGCAGAAGCCGTGAGTTACCAAATACCAGGAGAAGGTAGAAAGAAAAACAAGCTATAACTTAGAAAGGAGATAAGTGAAAATTAAATGAACAGTGGCAAGTAGGGTAGAGAATTTAAAATTTTACATAGTGGAGCAATTGATGGTGGTATTGACTGGATCCTGAATGACTCCACATCCCTGAAGTTCAGGAAACCCAGCTCTACCAGAGATGATTTCAATGTTTCCTTTGGGGCCTAATTTGGGGCATTTCCTGGATTCCCAGGAGGCCAGACACATGAGTGAGATTTCTCTTTTTCTTATTTCCACATGAAGCCTTTTAATAAACGCCACATGACTCAAGACCTTTCGAGGGGATTTCTGTCATTGCAACAACAAAGAAGGCCTAATTAGTACAACCTTTTTATAATTACAGGACATGGTACTCATTAGCTAGCATATGAACTTCCTATGTTGTATTAAAATGGCCTGTTTATTTATCGATTTCCTCCACTTGAGTCTCTAGGCCTGGGGCTACTTTTGTTAACTACATCTTCAGTTTTGGCAGGTAGGAAGTGATCCGTAAATTTTTATCAAATGAATAAATGAAACAGCCATTCTAAAAAACTACAAACACATAAACTAGTCTTTAATCACCTCTATATATTACACATTTCATTTGTGCAAGATACAGTGCCTGGTATAGCAGATACACGAGACGTGCGCACACAAACACGTACGCAGATACACGAGACGTGCGCACATAAACACACACACAGTTTAATAAGAGAAGTTACTGCTGCTTCTGGCAACTTCCGAAAGGCAAAATAGAGAAGTCATGGGAAGCATATATTTCTTCTATGAAGAATCGCTGAGAATCTCCCTCTCTTACACAACAGCCGGGACAACAGGCTTACTAGTGGTGGGCTTGGGAAAAGAGCAGTAGAAAGAACCTGTTAATCAATTTATTACTGTTGTCCCTCTCTAAAGGACCTCTATGCAAAAGCTGATTACCCTGGAGGAGAATCCAAGGCCTTCTGGAAGGAAAGAAAATCAACTTCCAAACCCTGTTGTCTGAGACATGACATGGAGAATCTCAGCTGTGTGACTGCCATAACAGTTTCCACTAGGTCTTAGGATTCAAGGAAGAGCAAGAAACTTTGGAATTAAAGCCATCATGGATGGGAAAATTTCATCCCTGACATAATGTTGCTCATGTTGGTCCCCAAGCATTATGTGAGGATTTATGCTGACCAGGTCTAACAGCTGCTTCTTGACCCTGCCACAGTGGTTTGGCTTTGGAGAATAAGGGCCGAGCAAGGGAAAGTGAATGAAAAAGATAGGTCACATTGGCTCCCAATGCGGGACACCGTTGTAACCTGGTGCACAGCCCTGAACCAACAAGAACATCCCTGAGATGACGGATAAGACTCTGGAGCTATGCCAAGCCAGTCTCCAACCTAACATTGCGTGACAGAAATAAGCAACGGAGATGGGTACTGCATCACTCTGTGGGCCCGGCTCTCCATGGTTAGAAATGGTACCGAATCCCCCAGAGCATGTCCCTGGGATTATTGATGATGAATATGTGGAGTAAAGGGAAATGCCTCAAGAGGGTAAGACTAAACATCTTCTACTAGATATGTTGGAGATTTAATCATTCATTTGAGCAATAAAATATGTCTATGCTCTACTCCAATTTTGTGGAACAGGTTAGATATATTTATTTGTACAGTTTTTATCTCTTTATGAATATATTTGGTCTTTTCTCTCCCCATGGTCTCTTCTGCTTTCATTCTTTTCTTCCTGAACCTATTTGTAAAAGGGAATACTACCTCTCCTGTTTGGGAGATGCTATCCAGCTTGTTACTCCCACACGTCCTGGGCCTGAGCCAGCCAGCAGCCTTGCTGCCCATTTCCCACTGCACCCTCCTACTTCTGTCCATGTCCATCTGCTCCATTTTGCCTTTCCTGGGGGTACCTCAGCTGCCACTTTTTTTATTCTCTGAGCTGTTTGGCATCTTCCAGGCATACTTGCCTGGCCTTCCTGCTTTATCCAGTGGCCATAAGGACAGGTTGGGAGTCTCCAAACTCCAAAACATTTCGATCATTGCCTTTACTTGGAGCTATGTCTATCTATTCCATTACTCCATCTCTGAGCATGGCACAAGTGATGTTTGCCTTGAAATGTGTCCCAGTGATAGTGCTCCACATGAAATATCCAGGTTTTCCTTAATAATACATCACAGATGTATTAATATTCTGTAGTTCAATCCTGTGAACAAATCCATTTTTGCTAAATGAAAAATATTTACTACTTCATGACAGCATGGTATTTTTACTATTGACTCCTAACTATTGGTATTAGTTTTAACACATCATTCAAATATTTATTTCATTCATTTTGGAGTGGACTAGTTTCCTGTTACCATTGTACTTAGGACTGGCTGCATAATTTGCAGGACCCAGAAAAAAAATGAAAACGAGGGACCCCTTGTTATAAAAGCAAAAAATAGTTCCATTAAAGATATTAAAACAAACAGCTTTTTTAAAAAAAATACAGCTTTTTTTATTTCTTCCACTTTTCTCCCCTGCTCATGCAAATACTTCATTTCCCCACTGGACTTCATTTACAAAATTTGAAAATACAATTTTTGAATTTAAATTTAAAACAAGTAAAAAATGTAGTTATTATGAATTTCAAGACACTAACAGTGATAGAACATTAAACCAAGCATGGGGTCCTTCTGAATGTGATCAAATTTCCACGAAGCTGACCCTGACTATACTCTGCAGTAGCATTTTGTCTGTCTATTCATCTTCCTTGCAGAAGTACTCATTTCCAAAATAGTTACAAGTCTCCCTACGTCAAAGCAGATTAACAGATAAAATATGTTGTTACCACCTGGGAATCCTGTCCATCCAAACACTAAAGGTAGCTCCATGAATGGCTTCCCTGAGCCAATAATATTTGGGAATCATTTCACTATATGTCTGCCATGATCTGGAAGGTTGTGTCCCCTCTAAAACGCACATGTTGGAATCCTAATGCCTAATGTAATGGTATCAGAAAGAGGGGCCTTTGGAAGGTGATTAGGTCAGGATGGTGGAGCCCTCAAGAGTGCTCTTATCAAAGAGATGCCACAGAGCCCCTGCCCCTTCCACCATATGAGGGAATAATGAGAAGTCTTTGCACAGAAGGTAGCCCTCACCCAACCATGCTAGCCCCCTAATCTTGAATATCCAGCCTTTAGAACTTCGAGAAATAAATGTTTATTGTTTATAAACCACTATGTCTGTGGTATTTTGCTACAGCAGCCCAAACAGACTAAGACAATGCCACACCCTCAGATCTCAGTGGTGGTTCTAAGGATCAAAGAGCAAAGATGGCACCAGGTTGTCTCCTGTCAGAGCAGCAACCTGTTCTCTAGCATTCTATGGGCAGTATTCTCAACCACATAACTCCTCTATTTTACTAAGTGTCTATCTACACAAGTGGCATAAAAACACAAGCAATAAATGCATTCTAGTAGGTGCATGCATGATTATATACAAAGAAAATGCCTTCATCTACAGGTCTTTTTCCCCCACCCATGTATAGCCTGTCTAGGTAAAAATTTCAGTTCGATGTACCAGAAAGAACATCAGCTTTAGAATCAAACAGCATATAGCCCTCTTGCAACAGGCTTGTGCATAAATAATTAAAACCTTCAGAGGCAGGGCGCCTGGTGGCTCAGATGGTTAAGCATCTGTCTTCAGCTCGGGTCATGGTCTATGGGTCCTGGGATCGAGCCCCACGTCGGGCACCTTGCTCAACAGGGTCTGCTTCTCCCTCTCCCTCTGCTTCTCCCCCTGCTCATGCTCTCTCTCTCTCTCCCTGTATCTCTCTGTCTCAAATGAATAAATATCAAATGAATAAATAAGATCTTTAAAAAATGAAACCTTCACAGGCTCAGCTTACCATTTGTGGTCTTGTACTGTGCTGACTTTGTTAGACTGGAATTATATCTCCTAGAATCCTCTTACCTTTAGAGTTCTAGGTTAGTGCTGGCCACAAAAGACATTCTGCAAGAAAGTAGAAGTGAAATAGCAACCATATTTGTTACACTTTGAACAGAATTGTCAGCGTTGATATAGAAAGCTTTAACACACTACTCTGCATGGCACAGAAAAGTTGTTTGAGCAGTCTTCACTAAAGTTAGACATGCATGTACCTTAAGAGCAAATTCTTACAAAACAACTACCTCCCAAAAATGTTACAGTTTTTTTTTATAATGGAATTCTATGAATCTTTGAAATCAATAATTGAGTGATACTTACATTATTTCAGAACTTAGAAAAAAATAGAGAAAACTTCCAAATTATTTTCATGAAGCAGGTATAAAATTAATGAGTAGCCTTAAAATGTATACACAATAACCAGTTAGGATATATAAGAGAAAATCCTATATACAATCAAAATAAAAAAAGGTAGAAATATTTAGAAGTAAGCTCAATATAAACCTTATATAAGTAAAACTGAAAATATTACTAAAATATGTATGCTGGTAATCCTAGTCAATTGCATTTTCCTAGAAAATTACCCAATTAATCTATATTTTAAAAAGTATTTGCAAAGGTTTGTGTAAAGTAGTCTCATTTTCTAAATTCCTCTCTTACAATGGTTATTTTCCCCTAGTTTTTCTATCTTTCTTTCTTTCTTTTTTTTAAGTAGGCTCCACACTCAGCATGGAGCCCAATGCAGGGCTTGAACTCAAGACCCCGAGATCATGACCTGAGCTGAGATCAAAACTCAGATACTTAACCAACTGAGCCACCCAGGCACCCCTTTCCTCTAGTTACTTTTATTCTCTGTTCTTGTTATTTGTCTATTTTGCTGAATTTTTTAAAAAAGCAATATTTTGACTTATTTATTAGTTTCATTGTCTTTCCATTTTATTGATTAAGCTTTAAGTTTATATGTTGATGAATTTTTATTTAATATACCCCTTGTAACCACCCAAATTAAGCTGTAGAATATATATGGTACCTCAAAAAGCTTCCTTATGGCCTCTACCAATCAACAACTACCCATCTCCTCATCACATGGCAATTATTATTATGATCACTATCACCATAGATTAACTTTGCCTATTTTTGAGCTTTATATATAAAGACCTGCATAGTATATATGGCCAATAACATATGAAAGGATGCTCAAACTCTTTAGTAATCATGGAAACACAAATTAAACCAACAATTGAGAAACTATTCACATCCACCCTATGGGATAAAAAAATGTAAAGGCTGAAAATATGAAATGTTAACAAGGATGTAAAGCAATGACAATTGTTCCAGAGGTATCTTGGAAAATATGACCATCTTGGGAAATAATATGGCATTATTATGTAAAGTTGAACATGCAAATATCATACAACCAGTATTTTAACTTTTAGATTTATGCCTGAGAGAAATCCTTGCCCATGTTCACCTGAAGGCACGTGTAAGAATGTTTTAGCAGCATTTTTTAATGATAGCAAAAATTGTGGAAACAACCTAAATGCTTCTCCCCTCACACAGATAAATTTTAGAGCACGTATACAATGAAATAATACATATAGTGATGGAAATAAGCTACTGTCACATGTCACTTTGGAAAGATCTCCGAAATTAATGTTGAGCAAAAAAAGCAAGTTTCCAGAGAATACATGCAACATAACTTTATTACTATAATATTTTTAAAAGGCCAAAATTATACAATATATTTTTTAGGGTTACAAATATAGTACAGCTATCAAAAAAGCAAAGGCATCATAAACATAAAACAGTATTTCCTCTGTTGTGGAAAAAGGAAAATGTGAGGGGTGGCACACAGGAAGCTTCCACAGATTTTTGAAGCTTTATTTCATAGGCTCAGTGATGTTCAGGTGTTCCTTTTACTATCATTCTTTAAAATGTACTGAGAGGGGCACCTGGGTGCCTCAGTGGACTACGCATCCGACTCTTGATTTTGGCTCAGGTCATGATCTCAGGGTTGTGGGATCAAGCTCTGCATCGGGCTCTGTGCTCAGTGCAGAGTCTGCTTGTCCCTGTTCCTCCGCTCCTCCCCCTGCTCGCATCTCTCTCTCTCTCTCTCAAATAAATAAAATCTTTTTAAAAATGTACGTAGACATTACATACATTTATATATATTTCATATATACTTCATAATTATCAAATAGTTTTTAAAGAATATAAAGTGCCTTTTAAAGCAGTATAGACAACTATGTGAACACATAAATAACATTATCAGTTATGTTAGAGAAAGGTCAAATATCTGATAAATGTGATTAAAACGTTGTAAGATCTTGGTAAGTAAGTTCACTTGCTCGTTAAAACTGCCACCTCCCAGTCTGGGGTAGTCTGCCTTTTTCTTCATCTTTCCTTGCCCTCTGGGTACAGGGACCAGTTTCAGATTTCACCCAGGAAGCTCCCAAGTTTTAAATCAACAGGTATGCAATGCATGTTCTGTTTCAAAGTTTTCACTGTGCTCAGTGTCAGCCCCGTGTCTGAGCCACTCAGAGGTTAGTTTGGGCTGTGGATGGTGGTTTATCTCAAATCTCGTTCTCAAAGCCTTTGCTACTCTTCTCTGGTTGTGTTCTGTGAATGCCTGGTTTGGGAGTGAGCCTGCCAATTGTATCAGTGTAGCTCTATACTCTGCAATTTGTCCCACATTCTGTAGCTCTCAGAGACCCCTGGCTCCTCTGGCCACAAATCTTGGATTCTATCAGAGTTTTAGTCCCCGTGCTGTTGTGCAGTTCCGTGTGACTGGGATACTCTCATTGTGAAGTTCCAAGAGAATATAGAGATAAAAAGTAACCAGGATTTCCACCCTCTGTTCTTTGCATGACAGATGACTTTTTTGCTTTTCTTCTAGTCCCTCCACCCAAATTCTCAGGGTTTTAGGTGCCTACCATCATGACAGATACAGCACTGCATAGCAATGTGTTCTTCATTATCATAGATTCCATAGTGATGGCAATTCAGTTCTGTAACTAGTGCTGGTCTCAGGAAGGCTGGAGGAAAACAAGAAAAAAAAATTAGGGATTTTTCCCCATACTCTTTGGCTCACAGGTTTTCTGGCCCTCTGGGTAGAAAGATGGTTTCTTTTGGAGTTTTTAATTTTGTTTCCACTTGACTCTGCCCACCCCTGGATCAAAACCAGCAAATAAAGGAGTTTAAAGAAAGAAAAAGAAAAGAAAAGAAAAAAGAAAACAAAACAAAACAGGAAACTTACCTCCACTCTACCAGCCATTCTTCAATTTTGACTTTTTTCTCCAATCTGCTGGCTATTCAAGTAGTTTCTTTTTATATTTTATCCCAAGTTTCTGGTTACAGTCAGTGAGAGAGCTAAGTGTAGTGGGCTACCTCATCTGGGTTGGCACTAGAGGTCTGGATTAGGATCTGAAATGATAGCTTCCTCCCAAACGATGCTACAGAATGCCATATGCCCAAGGACACCGGTAAACACTGCATCCTGGAGCCATTAGGAGCTGATGGAGATACGTAGATTTGATAAATCCCAAAAGCCAGGGCACTGACTCAGCAGAGACAAACTGAATGGTTCCAGGATGTATTTCCTCCCACTTCAGTAGCCTACCAGGAAGCAGGTTCTGCAGGCCCGAGTTAGTGCAAATGAAGGACTGGCCGATACTAGCCCCTGGGTTCCAGAGGTTCCAGAGCTAGGTTCCCCTCGCTGAAACAGGAGTTGCTACTGTTCCATGATTATACATACCTCTACCCTATAAATGTGTAGAACAGTGAGGAGGACAGTCTCATCTGGACTGTTAGGCATGGTTCACGCAACAAAGCCTGGCCTAAGCCATGGGATAGTGAAAGCTCAGTGGTTTATGTGCTTTCCATTACTTCTTATTTGTAAGTTTTCCCCAATAAGCCCTATTTTATAACCCTACACGTGGCATAGGTGGTGTGTGTTTGTGACCCCTTTGCATAAGCCAGACCAAAAAGATAGCAATCTTTTAACCTTCTATGAAGATACTTCCTTTTTCTAATATTGTTTCTAAGACTGTGTAGGTTTCAGAGTGCTATCAAGTTCCTCCTAATATATAACCATCATTCTTTCTGTTTCAGCTTAATTAATAAATTATTTCTTGAGTTACTCTAGAGGAAATATTTACTCATTATCAGAGAATATATCTGCAAATATCTGCATATATCCAGAAATAGTCAAATCCCTTGACAGCCTCCTAATCTGCAGACTAAATTTCAGACACATTTCTTAAGATACTTAAATATAAAACATAATTTTTTTTGACATTTTTGCATTTCAGAATTCAATGTAATTAATTTGTATGTGTTGATTTTTTCAAATAAAGCTTTTTCTTTGATAACATTGCATTGTAGTTGATCTATTATGCATATTACATAACCACTAGTATCATAAACACACCGAACTATCAAAACGCTTCTGAAGGGAACCTAAACATCTCACTTCTAATGGAATATTGATTTCCATATCTCACACTTCACATTCTTTTATGTTAATACAACAATAAGTGCCATTAACGCTGTAGTATTTAATTAATAAATATGAACTAATTTAATTTTTAGAAGGAATTCAGATTCATTCTTTTTTTTTTTTTTTTAAAGATTTTATCCATTTATTTGACAGAGAAACACAGAGAGGGAACACAAGCAGGGGGAGTGGGAGAGGGAGAAGCAGGCTTCCCGCCGAGCAGGGAGCCCAATGCGGGGCTCGATCCCAGGAGCCTGGGATCATGACCCGAGCCAAAGGCAGACGCTAAACGACTGAGCCACCCAGGCGCCCCTCAGATTCATTCTTAATATAAACCAAGTGTATATGCCTAAATTATTATAGTCAAGGCAGGAAAACCCAGTATACAAAAGCAAAACAGACTTTAAATATCTATTTACCTCCTTTAAATCAATTCAATGAAATCGGTTTTTTATTAAATACCACCTATGTGGCAAGCATGTTGCAAAACAGTGTAGGGCATAGACAGGAACAGATGTAGTTTGTATTCTTATAGTATAAAGGTGAAAAGACAAGTATACGAATAATAGCATTAGGCAGATTGTGATAGGCACCAAAAGACACATAAAGGTAAGAATCATAATTTAGAAGACCAACATTCTTTAGGGATCATTTAGTTCAAAATAATCTTTTTGAGGTTGAAGAAATTATGACTTAGAGACGTTGAAGAACTTGCCAAGAAAGAAAGTCATGTATTTGTTGACAATACATGTATTTATTGAACTACTCATCTACTCATCTACACTGAGGCTGCCATGTGGTACGTATATTTCTTAAAGAATGGCTAGGATTTAAATAGGTACAGATTGGAAGGAGGAGGGCATTCAGAAAGAAAGAGGACTATGAACAAAGTGTAAGAGACAAGAATACATAAGACATATTTGACAATCAACTAATAGTTCAGTCTGAATTTTGGACAATGACTCGAACACTTTAGAATACAAAACAAGATATTTAAACCTGGAAATTTGAAGCCTCTACTCCTACAAATTTTTCGTCAGAGGGTAGACTGGGTCTCTGAAATACAAATTTTAACAAGCACCCAGGGATTCAAATGCAAGTAATACAGACTACCCTCACTCATTTCTGGTATGAATGGGGGGATATGAAATCAAAAGGTAGAGTAAAGGAATGTCGTCAAGATGTCAGACAAGATTTTATACGGAATTTGGTAAACTATGGGGAGAAATTTGGGGTTATAAGTAGGAAATTGACATGATTATCCCTTTACTTTCAGAATCAACTTTGTAGCAGTATATAGCATGTCTTAGAGGTGGCAGATCCAGTTGAAGACTATTGTAATAATCTCAGTAAAATGCGTCTGAACTAGAAAGTAGCTTTAGAATGAACAAGAGGAGGCAGATAAATATATCATTTTAAAAACAAAATACATTATAGTAGGCAACATAGTCTATGACAAGTCTGTGAAAAAAAAAAAAAAGACCTGAGCTTCCATGTTTAATGAAGTGATGTCACTTATAATATTTTTTTAAAAATGGAGAAGCAAGATTTCTTTCTTTTTTTATTTCTGAGAATTGAGGGTATGGGAATAAAGAACAATTTTTGGAAATGTTAAGTTGGATGTTCTGTCAAAGTACCCAGGCAACTCAAATTGTAAATCTGGAGATTAAGAAAGAGGTCAGGGCTAGAAATGGGAGCTGAGATTCATCCTCAGAGTGGAGATGGTGGGAAACATGAGATCAGGTCATCCACAGAAAGCCTCGCTCAGGAGGAGCAAGGAGACCAAAAGACAGTTCCTTGGGACAGGTTTACCTTTCAGGATATTGAAAAACAAGAGTAACAAATGAATAAATAAAAGTCAGATGGGGCAAATAAAAAGTGGAAACCCAAGAGGAGAATTGCACATTGAAAGTTCTGTCCATCCTGGGAGCCCAAAGTTGCAGAAATCATGGATCAGTGTGTCTCACAGAGACTTGTGAAACTTAATGGCTTCATAATGTCCTACCCCCGACACACCTACACACCCCAGCAGGCACAAGCCCAAGACCCAAACCTAAAATTAGCTAAATCCCTTATTGTCACGCAATATCTTCTCCAGCTCCATTCCAATTTGAGCTCCCACTCCACATTCCCAGATAAACAGGTGGGCTCTTATCAGAAAGACAAGTGAGGAACTTTTGGAGTTCCATTCAATATTTGTGACTTTTACTGGACTGCATGAACTCTCATTAGCTCAGGAAAAGTTTCAGAATGCCCCATGAACCAAAGTTTCTGTGTTCCAAGTGTACCACTCAAGATGAATGTCCACATATCAAAGCAAGAGGAGCAACCGGGTCACAAAAACCATCCACAGAAATAAAGAAAATGCCATCAAAGTTCATTCTTATCAGAACCTGTAAAAAGAGAAAGCAGATATACTCCAGGTGGTCCTATTTTCAGAGGAGAAATTTCAGGATGTTAAAAGAAACTGTTAACCATTATAATACATCTAACAAAGAGAACACAAGGGTGCCATGAAATGCAGGCCAAGGCAAGGTAAAAATTTCAAATTCTATCTGATTTTTCCCCATCAAAGCCTACTTAACAGAAGTAACTATGATGAAGATGGGAAAACTATGAAGAAATGGGAAAATATGAAGTTACCTTATAATTACATATACATTTATATAGAAATATATATAAATTTTAAATTCATTGCATTAACTCCATCTCAGTCTTCCTGGCCTAAGTTATATTTATACAAAATATTAAATAATATCATTAATATTTGAGGATATTTTATAGTAAAAAAAGTTTTAATTTTATATTGAATGTGTAATATCTTTCCAAACAATTTACACTGTTAATATCTACACTATTATTCAAAGAACATTTTGTCATCTTTTCCATGAGACAATCAAAAAAGGTTTGAATCAAATTTTTTGGCTCAATTTAAAGTACACTACACGTTTGTTTTTTACTTTATCTAGCACCAGTCCAAAAACTCAAATTTAAAAGATATATATATTATTTTAGCTAAGATATTTAGCCTATCTTATCTGACTCATTGATTCATTTAGTATTTATTATACTGTCTTTCCCAAGTTCACAATTCCTCTACTTAATGATCTAAATGGGCTTTTTTTTTTCCCCAGGAAGCAAGGTCTATTTTTTTCCAAGATTTACTTTAAAAAATTTTTAATTAAGATTTTTTTGGGCAGTGGCTGGGTAGCTCAGTCGGTTACATGTCTGACTCTTGCTTTCAGCTCAGGTCATGATCTCAGGGTTGTGAGTTTGAGCACCAAGTTGGGCTCCATGCTGGGTGCAGAGCCTGCTTAAGATTCTCTCTTAAGAGGGGAAGGTACAGTGCTTTTTTATATATTCCCTGTTCCCCCATATACAAAGCCTTCCCCATTATCAACATTCCCCACCAGCGTGGTACATTTGTTACAACCAATGAATCTGCATTAACACATCTGTATCACTGCAAGTTCATAGTTTACATTAGAGCTCACTCCTGGTGTGTTGTATACTCTATGGGTGGACAAATGTATAATAACATGTCCACATCACTATGTTATCATACAGAGTATTTCCACTGCCCTAAACATCCTGTGTGCTCCGCCTATTCATCCATCCCTCCCCACTTGCCACCAACTCTTGATCTTTTTACTGTCTCCGTAGTTTTGCCTTTCCCAGAATGTCATATAGTTGGAATCACACAGTATGTGGCCTTTTAAAATTGGCTTCTTTCACTTAGTAATAGTATTTGATGTTCTTGCATGTCTTCTCACGGCTTGGTAGTTCGTTTCTTTTTAGCGTTGGATAATGCTCCATTGTCCGGATGTACCACAATTTGTCCATTCACCTTCTGAAAGACATCTCGGTTGCTTCCTAGTTTTGACAATTATGAGTAAAGCAGGTTTTTGTGTGGATAAGAGTTTTCAACTCCTTTGGGTAAATGCTGAGGATCACAATTGCTGAATTGTGTGGTAAGAGTATATTTAATTTTGGAAGGAATTGCCAAACTGTCTTCCAAAGTGGTTGTATTATTTTTGCATTCCCATCAGCAATGAATGAGAGTTCCTGTTGTCCCATATCCTTGTCAGCATTCATGTTGTCAGTGTTCTGAATTTTAGCCACTCTAATAGATGTATAGTGGTATCTCATGTTTGTTTTAATTTGCATTCCCCTGGTGACATATGATGTGAAGCATATTTTCATATGCTTATTTGCCATCTGTTTATCTTCCTTGGTGAGGTGTCTGCTAAAGGCTGTGATTCATTCTTTAATCAGGTTGTTTGTTTTCTTATTGTTGATCTTTAAGAGTTCTTTATGTATTTTGAATAACAGTCCTTTATCAGGTGTGTCTTTTATAAATATATTCTCTCATTCTGTGGTTTGTCTTTTCATTCTCCTGATGTCTGTATTTTTCAATCTGTTTTTTAAATCTTTAAATGAATTATCTATTTTTCCTTTTTGAAAATCAAGGCTATATTTACTCATCTCTGTTCTTCTGCAGCCCTCACATTTCCTGTGATCCCTAAAATATGATGACAAAACTTCTAAGATTTATTTCTGAGGTTGTTTTTCAATTCTTGTTTTGTTTTCTTCACTCGTCTTGATGCCACACAATTTTAAAAATTGGCATCAATCCATGTCCTAAAATGTCAGTTTTTATAGTTCAGGCAGGGAATTTTGTTATCTGGGGCTTCGGAAATAGCCTTGTTTCCTACACCGAGAATCTGATGGCACTGCCGTAACTTCCGCGCTGCTCTAAGACTGCTGTGCTCTCAGTTACCTGTGGAAATATGAAATCCTTATATTCCCTACTCAGCTTCTGTGTAGGTCTGGATTATCAGGCTGGGTTTCACCTTCATATCTATATATTCGTCCTTAGTTATTTTAGTTCTCTTCGTATCTTAACTAATACAGCCTCTTGAGACATCAGCTTGATCCCAAGCCAGTGGTTGTGGTCTCACTGACTGCTGGTTACTGTTGAGTCCTCACTCCCTAGGAAATGTCAAGGGGTGGGGATGCTGCTAACTTCTGAGTTGGACCACTAACTAGATTCCCTTGATACTTAGCCCTGCATTTAAAATCATATGGTCTGGTGTCGATGTTTGCTTGAGTCCTGCGTAAGCCTGCTTTGAACACTTGCTCCTCTCATTGGGGCTAATCTTTGCTGTTAGGTTGGCTTCCACTGGTCTCCAAATCATGTAAACATGTATTCAGCTTTCTACTCACTCCTTGTTCTTAACTTCTTTACCCAACCCTGAATGTTTAAGGACTGAAACCTGTTTTATACGTTAACCTGCCTTACTAATGACACAATTCACTTATCTGGACCTGGATATTTGACACATTAAAGGGTTAGATGTTTTCTTACTTCCTTATCTATGCTTGATTAAATTGTCGTTTAAATTATCTGTCTGACTCTTTCAAAGGGGAAAATAATGCAATGCTCCTATTGAACATTTTGTGAAAGGAGCTGACTGTAGTCAAATTTAGTGCTTCATCGGGCACCCAGCCCATCGTGAATTTCCTTGAGGGAATATATGTCCAGGGAGCAAAAGGCAGGAAAGTGCATAAATTCGCTCCATAAATGTGGAACAGAGCCATCCTTGGCCATCTATTTTGACCTTGTTGTTCTCTTTATGTATAAACTTTATGGTGCTATTAGAAATAATCATCTCTCCCCACAGTCTTTTAATTCTTCAAGCCCTTCATATTACTCCAAGGGATTGGCACTTAATTCCCCAAAGCCTTTTTCTCTGATGCGTATTTCATCTCAAGTAACCTAGTAAATAATTTGATGCTTTGAGTTCCTGCTGTTCCATCAATTAATATAAGCTGGATTTTTATTGCTTTCAATTCCAACGAGGCCCTCTTTCTCATGCTGTATTGTGGTCTGCAACCAAGCTTCTTCATTTGCACTGTCATTCAGCAAGTGAAACTAATTCTGCTTGATTTAGGTATAACATGGTTTTGTTAAACAGATACTGGGTAACTCGCCCAACTTCTTCAATCTGTACAAGGAATAATGACTAAGTCATACCACAGAAATAGTCTGGTGAAACACTATTGTGTACTTAGCTGGGAAACAAGAGTATCTCGTATTTTCAGCTTTGCCAGTGGGAGAAGGGTTCAGTCTCATATGGTAGGAATTTCTCAAACATGGAAAAGGAATTCATGTGTTGGACAGCCAAAAGAACAAAAATGTCCAACTGCACTATCTTCAGCTTATACTGTAGCAAACAAAAGAAAGTGTACTTAGACTACATTCTTTAATAGTGTATATTAGTACATATACTAATTTTGAGTGATTTATCTAACAATTAACAGAAAAATCCACTTGATGTATAAATTTATAACAGAACAAAATGAGAAAATGTGAACTCTAACATAGTTTTAAAAGGAAAGAGGAATAGATAAAAATGTCATGAAGATAATATGGGAATTTGATCAATCTTTTTGTTACCATTAGGTTGGCCTCAATTCTGGGACCACATAACATTCCAATAGATACAAGGGGACCATAAATGAAAGAAGAATTAAATTTCACTTCATAGATTTGACTTTTTCCATTAACTTCAGTGTTTGGGTTTACTTTTCATGTTCCATTAAATTTATTTTCACAGGAAATATAAATATAATAGGGAAAATGTTTGAGCAAATACTACAGCTCTGTGCTGTGCTACCTATTCTAGGTGATGGCAGCAAATAGAAACCAATCGGAAACTGGTAGTATAACTATGGGCTGTTGGATTTCCCAAGAGAGGTGAGATGACATATTTCACCCTGCTATGCTAGCATTCCACCCATTCTGTCAGCAATGACTTGCTGCTTGGGTTAGCTACCACATCCCTTAGAGCTCTGTGCTCTCTAGTCAGTTATTCCTTCCCACTGTCTGGTCACATTCTGATAGCAAATCAACACTAAATGACAAGACTCCATATAATTCAAGACTTGAATGGTTAAATTATTGTAAAATTCACACATTTATCATGGAACACCTTTAGTTTCAAGTTATCATTGGCAATTAATTGACATTTTTACTAGTAGAAAGTTGCTGCTCTAAGGAGAAATTTAGGATCAGATCAAAGCTCCTTCCAGCAATAACCATGAACATGATCCAGCTTATAAAAAACAAGACAAAAGAAAGAAGTTCCAAAACATAATACTTGTTTTAGGATTCTATCTAGTCAGGAGTTATAGCTTATTCATCATTATCTTAACAATTTTAGATCCTTATTTTTTAAAGACTTTATTTATTTATTTGAGAGAGAGCACAAGCACGGGGAGTGGCAGAGGAAGAGGGAGAAGCAGGCTCCCCGCTGAGCAGGGAGCCGACATGGGGCTCGATCCCAGGACCCTGGCTGGGATCATGACCTGAGCCAAAGGCAGACAGTCAACCGAATGAGCCACCCAGGTGCCCCAACAATTTTAGATACTTGATCAAAATTCCCTGTCTGTGCATTTGGTTCTCTATTGATGCAGTCTTGTTATCTAATTGCCAACTGCTGCAGTCATTTCAGAAAGATCAGAGTTTTTTCCCAAATCCCTCGTAGAAGACTTTTTTCTTTAATTTTTTAATACTTCCTCTGATGCTGAGAAATACACTCTTTTGGATTACTCATTACATAAGTGAACTATAATATAGTTCACGTATTATTTTTGAATTTTCTATCTGTATGAATAAAAATTTAAAATAATTTTTAAGCAGTTACATATTCAAAAACAGTTCCTGAATTATAGTGAAACATAAGATGAGAGCAATTCTGTTTTTGGAGGAAAGAATATTTACAAATTAAATTATATTTTCAAAAATAATGGATAATTCTTTGCAAAGTAAGATATATATTCATATTTACAAATCAGTTAGCGAATGGATTTAGTCCTTGACATTTCAAATATTTGCTTTAAGTACCAAAAATCAATTTGAAAATAAAAATGTAACAATATCTGCCAATTTCATTCAAGTATCCCAAACATTCTAACTTCATTTTGACACATATGGTCATTCCACATTTGTCCCTTACTAAAACTGATAGAGTTTTGTCTTATCCAGAAAGGCAGTGATCTGACCATTTTCTTCTTACTTGCCCCCCTGAATTTGCTTCCTGATTGTCTGATTTGTGTATTTTATTTTACTCAGAACGACTCAATGATACTTGCCTTGGATTAGAACCCTAAGCAATATTTGATAGAATATTGGAAATATGGTTTCTATGGAAACTAACAATGTGATATGAGCTTGAAGGGTTAGCACCTGAATAAAGGTGATTTTCTTAAAGAGTAACTGACCAACGTGTTGGATCCTCTTCAGACCTGTGTGTGGTTGGATTAGGAAGCATGGAACCAATTCATCAGAATGTTGTAGAAGTGACTACCCTGAAGAATGGTTTATTTTGCTTCTGATCAGGCTCAGTTTTACCTGACGGTGTTTTCACTTCTGAGAAGCTTCAAAGCTGCATAGCTTGAATACCAGGACTTCACTTCTCCCAACAGCCACCTTGGAATCAGGTAGTTAAATATTTTCCTGGAGTAACAGACACATTTTTAAGTACAATAACAAAAAATGGTGTCCCAGAAGTTTAATTAATCGTAGATAGCATAACTGAAGAATAGAAAAGATAAAGGCTAAAGTGGTCTCTCATATAAAGCATATTCTTCTGTCAGAGAAATTATCCTCTTTTGCAAATGAGTAATTTATTAAACAGGGTTTTGAGATACCACAATGCTATATAAATTTAAAGTGTCATGATTTTGAAGCACTGATGACTTGTCACAATTTTTTTTTTCCTATGTGGACCTTTGGAAAGATTTTTTTTGTCAGACTATAGATGATTATCCTTATTGTAGCTAATGGATATTTTAAAAGCTTATGTAGAAATATAACATGAGTATCATGGTGAGTTTCCAAGCACAAGGGGTATCTTTTATAAATGGAACTCATATTAACTAAATCAATCTGTATTCTCATTCTTTAAAAAATTCTTCCTGTAAAATTTTTATTCTATTTCTTTCAGTTATTTCTAACTTGTTCCATATGTATGAAAGCCCAACTGGAGGGCTATTTTAGTTGATCTAAAGGGGTAGTGTATATTATTAGCTGAAATGTATAATGTAATCTCTAAGCCAAGGAAAAATGAAGACAACAACAGCATTCTCTGTTTTAAAATATTTTCAGAGAACCAAAACTTAATTTTTCTTTTTTTCAAAAGATTTTATTTATTTATTTGACAGAGAGAGAGAGTGAGCACAAGCAGGAGGAGCGGCAGGCAGAGGGAGAAGCAGGCTCCCTACCGAGCAAGGAGCCCGATGTGGGACTCGATTCCAGGACTCTGGGATCATGACTTGAGCCGAAGGCAGACGCTTAACCGACTGAGCCACCCAGGCGTCCCCAAAACTTAATTTTTCATTCAAGGTTAAAATACACTTTTGAAATTAAAACTGTTGGGTTAAGTGAAGTCTTCTTCTTTTTATAAAATACTGATTTTATTAAAGATTTGATTATTTCTAAAATACACTTGAGCTCATTATACACCAAGATTACACTTACTATAAATTTATACAGCTGATCCATGAACTCTGGGAAGAAAGTTCATAATGGAAGTGCTGACATTGTCTTAAATATACATAAATCTTTGATATTATGATCTGTTTTAGATCTCATATTTACCTATGGATCATTTATTTTTCATAAGAAACTAATGTATCAAATGAACAGCAGCTGTTGCCAAAAAAAGGCATGCTTAACCTTTCTGAGGGAATAAGGAATCAATGGCTGCAATTTAGAATTTTAATAATTAAAAAATTCAAACTACTAAAGAGTAAGTTTCTCTGTTTCCAGGCCCCAGAGAATTGACGTCATATGCCTTAGGGAATCGGAAGACTCAGTTGCAGTTCTAGTGGCCAAAACTAGATGGTGCTCTACAGTCACCAGTTCTTCAAGGTTCTTTCCAGCGTTTGAGTGTAGTCGGAATTAAAGGGCTTAATTAAGGATGTATTTAATGATTTAATTAAGGATAAGTTTCAGATTTGACCCCTCTCCTTAGTTAGGCCTTTTTAGGGAGTAGGAGGCATGCTTTTTCCCCTGTTTATTGCCCTAGTTATTCCTTGCCCCACTTCTTAGCTCTTATTCAACACCTGCAAATTTATTACACATATTGTTAAGATAAAGAAATTAAGTCCTAGAGTAGTATTTAAGGGATATATTCAGTTTTTTACAGCTAGACAAACCGTTGGCTAAGATTAACACTCTGGTCTTTGCCCTAACAAGACGAGTCACCTGACCCAACAAGATGAGAAAGTACAGGCAGGAAGACTAAATTCACTTATGGGAAGGAGTTGGAAGAGCCAGGAATGAGACCTGGGTGTTGCTTTTCCTTCCATCACAGTCATTTTGGCTCTCTTCCCTAAATAACCTCATTGTCCCATCCTCCACTCTGGGGATCTGCTCATAGAAGAGAAGAAGGAAGAATAGGAAGGAAGAGGACTAGAAAAAGCTCGCAGAAAAGCATATTCTGTGTGCCAGGCACTGCTTTACACACTTGACATGTGTTTTCTTGTTTATTTTTTGAAGCCATCAAAGGAGGTTGTGAATGAATGATCTCTCTTTTACATATGAGGAATCTGGCAGTCAAGTGATTAACTCCCCAACATCAGTAAGTAGCAGATGAAGGATTTGGCCTGAACTCTGTCTAAGTCCATTACCAATGGGTTTTGCTACAACTGTGATTAAGGCATCCAAGAAAACTGGTCATTTCTCTTTCTTAGGGTCTGTCTTCAGTGAGCATGCTATAATTCCAGATTAATATTGTATAATGTGCAATTCTATCATCTCATTTAATATAATAGCCAACTCTATTGTACTATGAATCAAAAATGAAATTTCCAACCTCAAGTAGTCAGTCAGAGGCAATAACAGATAAGAATCTAAGTCTCTTGATAATAAATTTGTTTTAATAAATCATTTATAATTATAAAGAAATGGCATTGGCCTTGAGATAAGGCATTCATTTCCCGCCTGGTTTATAAGAAACCCATATCTGCATAGAGACCCTTAAAATTTCCCACTCACCAGTTGTAAAGCTATGTTCCTTCCCTCCTCAACCTTTCACCCACTCCTGCCTGGGTCCTCACAATTGTCATGTATTTAGAGACATGAAGAAAGTGTTTATCAAAAAAGTGTAATCCATTGTTGATTATGCTGCATAGTTGAATGTCTTCGATTTCTCCACTGATTTCTGAATACTATTCACTTCTTTTTAGAGAGAATGAGAGGGGCAGAGGGAGAGGAAGAGAGAGAATCTCACGACCCTGAGATCATTCATTATCTGAGCTGAAATCAAGAGTCCAGAGCTTAACCGACTGAGCCATCCAGGCACCCCGAATACTATTCACTTTCTGATTTATGATAATTTAAAACCTTACCAGGAGCAGAGTCGCGCAGCGGAAGCGTGCTGGGCCCATAAAACCTTACCAGGACCTCTATGTGGCTTTGGTTATGCTTAGTGAGACCTTTTCAGATGGCTAATTATTAGGATGGTCTTATTTCCAACTGAACTCTCTTTTCTACTTCTTGAATTTGTCTCACTAAAATTAATTTTACAGTTGACATTTTGTAGTATTTCATTAGCTTTTCCCAGCATTTAATTACAGTATTATCATATAACAGGGAATGATGCTCATACTGAAATGAAAGGTTATTATAAATGTGCGACTTTCGTCAGAGACGTAATTTTTAATATTTTCATTCTCCATGGTAGGTGCAGCTTTGTTATCCTGATGGGTTAGGATCAATTTTACATTCACTTAGTACCAGACCAATCTGGAATATACTCCCAGAGTCAGGGTCAGCGAGCATGGCATCTACGTAGGTTAGCATCACATATGTGCATTTGATTTCTGACATGAAAACTTCTCAACCATCCTGACCAATTTTTAGTCCTTTGGGATCACAAAGACCCATGACACATTTTATCCCATTAAGTCATCACAACATTGCTGTGAGATTTGTTTTTGTTTTTGTTTTTAATCTTGAAATTACTCCTGAGGAAATCAAGGATCATTAAGTAAAGATTTTCCCAGAGCACGCAGCAAGTAAGTCCCATGGAGCTAGGATGCAAAATTAGGTCCAACTGTAAATTGAGTACAAATAACTTATATTTATTTAGCACTTCTTATGATCCAGGCATGGCTCTAAGCACATTCCATAAATTAACTAAATCTCACAACAACCCTTTGAGGCAGGTTCTATTTTTGTCCTTATTTTACAGATGAGTAAACTGAGGCACACAGAGGGTAAGTGAATTCTCAGACTCCCACAGATACTAAGTGGCAGAACCTGGCTACCAACTTGGGCTGTAACTCTGATCTGCTGACTCTCTGTGATTAATACATGATAGATTTGATAACCACTTTGTATCTCACAGAGGAATAGTTAGGATTTAATAGGATAATATGTACATGGCTCTTTGGAATCTGTAAGGAATCAAAGTCCATCGGGAGAGCTGAGGAGAATTTTGAGGTCAGAAATAAAGTACGTGTGTATTATACTGGTGAGGCACATTCCCCAGGTAAAGACATGAACATAAGACTGTGTAATCAACAGAGAGAATCAGAATATGTGCTGACAGCAGCTTTGCCTTCACTTACCATCCTTCTCTTTGGAACTTCCTTTAGGTCATTAGGCATCAAGATCAGAAAAGTAAGGGCAGGAAATGCAAATAATTGTAGGTCATGGGTCTGTTCCATATTATTATTAATCTACTGTAATTCTGCTCCTGTCTTTGTTTTTAAATCACTTTCTCATCAAGACTGCCTTTACAAGTTTCCTACATAGAAATTCAAGAAGCTTATAGTGACATTTTTTAAAAAACATTTTTTCCATTCAGATTCCACAAATCCTAAAATTTCACCAAGAGATTCATTTTTCTCTTTATGTTAGATGTTTTCGGCATCACCTCCACTCATGCATCCCTGCAACCTTAACAATACTTTTACATCAAAGTTTTTTTTGATATTTAGTTCTGGTCAACTCCCATTCTGAATTCCTAAGTTTCAGTCCCACAGTAGAAAACATTTATTTTTGTAAATAGCTTATGCCCATTTATATTTCAAAGCTGTCTATGGAACTGGGTGATTATCCAGTGAATCTGATCAATATAAACAATGAAAGTAGATTATAAAGCCTGAAATAACTTTAAGAAAATTACACTTTTATTGCTTGGTCTATCCAGATCATTGTCTGTCTTCAGCACCTGTTTTCTCTATGGATGGAGTTTAAGGCTTCTTAATATATGGCCTCAGAGAAAGTTTCCCTTTCTCTCATCGTATCTTGGAACACTGGTGGGCTATGCTTTGTCTCTATATAACCTGCCTACACAGATGTTAGTCAGCTGTTGTGTTTTATGAACATGGTGTCTCTCAACAGAGCCCACCAAATCTCACCAGGTTGATGAAACACCTCAATCCACATTCACAGCTAACTGCATTTTCTTCTACTTCCTGCTGCTAGTTATTCTGAAATACTTAGGATTTGGACTAAAACTTTTTCTCACAAGAAGCTATATTTGGATAATATGTATTAATAAGGAACATTGGCTATTGAGACTGTGAACATACATCATGCTCATTCTATTTCCACTATAGAATGTATCCAAGTGCCAATACAAAGGTTAGGCAAATCAGGTATAAAGAGTGCAAAGAAAAGACCCTCACAAATCTCAGAACTATTAAAAGGATAAATCATAAGTAGATTTTCTTTCTAATCCCAGCAGTATACCCTAAGGGATAAAGATTTATAGTCCCTGTAATTTTATCTTAAGTATGGTAACTGCTAGTTCTATTCTTAGCTAAATCAATGTGTTAACATTTTTTCCTTCTCGCAAAACTAGCCAGGGCATTCCACTTGTGTTTTAGGATTTAAGAGGCCATAGATTTTTAAAGTTGTTTTTCCTGAATTTCAGGTGTTTTGTTTTTTTTTTTTAATCACAGTCACTTAATATTTGTTTTTGTTTATTTGCTTTTTTATAAATTTATTTTGCATTAAAAGCTTTTTCATCCCCAACACAAATCTCAAGTTCCCTTTGGTACTACAATAAACTTAGCTGAGAGCACATGACCAAAATTGAAAAATTCACATTTGAAAAATTGCCCTGTCTCCTGGGGAAGGTGATGTTATAAATATATTTGACGTAACTATCAGACTAGTATGGTATCTCTTCATTGGAACATAAGGTGAGTCCTCAAGTGGCTCTCAAATCAAAATGTTCTGCCTACCCCCATTACATTGGGTTTCATAACCTTTTGCAGAGAAGGGGAAGAGATTCCTCTTCCTGGGTAGTTATAGAGAGACTCCTTACAAGTTGGAGCAAAACTTTAATGCAATGGCTTTCAATGTTAGTGAGCATCAGAATCAGCCAGAGAATTTATTAAACCACCTACTGCTAGACCCACCCTCAGAGTTTCTGAGTCACTAAGTCTGGGGTGCAGGCTAGAGAATTTGTATTTCTAACAAGGCCCCCTGTGATGTTGTTGCTGCTGCTTTGGCAACCACACTTCAAGAATTACTGTTCTCATGCCTGTAAAGAGGGATATTTATTTACTTGCTTGTTCTTGGTCAAAATTTACATATACAACTGATTAAGTTCCTGATTTTTTGCTGTTCTTTTCTTGGTAGGAAATGGGTTTTAAAAAATCAAAATGTTAAAAATTAAAAAAAATTAGTGAAGATATCTCATTGTAGTTTTGATTTGCATTTCCCTGATGATTAGTGGTATTAACCATCTTTTCATGTACCTGTTGGCCATCTGGATGTCTTCTTTGGAAAAATATCGATTCAGTTCTTCTGCCCACTTTTTACTAGAATTTTGTTGTTGTTGTTGTTCTTATTGAGTTGTATGAATTCTCTCTATATTTTGGACATTAATTCCTTATTGTATATATGATTTGCAAATATTTTCTTTCATTCTGTAGGTTGCCTTTTCATTTTGTTGATTATTATTATTATTATTATTTTTGCTGTGCAGAAGTTTTCAATTTGATTTAGTTCCACTTGCTGATTTTTGCTTTTGTTGCTTTTTGGTGTCATATTAAAAAAATCATTGTCAAGATCAATGTCAAGGAACTTCTTCACTTTATTTTATTCCGGGAGTTTCACAGTATTGGGTGTTATGTTTAAGTCTTCAATTCATTTAAAGTTAATTTTTGTGAGTGGTGTACTTTAGGGGTACAATTCCATTTTTCTGCATGTAGTTGTCCAGTCTTCCAAACACCATTTGTTGAAGAGGCTATTCTTTCCCCATTGAGTTTCCTTGGCTCCCTGGTCAACTATTAGTTGACTGTGTATGTGGGGGCTTATTTCAGGGCTCTTTACTCTGTTCCATTGTTTTATGTGTTTGTATTTATACCAGTACCATACTGTTATAATTACTATAGCTTGGTAATATACTTTGAAATCAGGAAGTGTGTTGCCTTCAGTTTTTTTCTTCTTTCTCAGGACGCTTTTGCTATTAGGGATCTTTTGTAGTTCCATACAGATTTTAGGGTTGATTTTTTCTATTTCTGTGGAAAAAATGTCATTGGAATTTTATTTTATTTTATTTTTTTCAAGATTTTATTTATTTATTTCACAGAGAGAGAGAGAGACAGCGAGAGAGGGAACACAAGCAGGGGGAGTGGGAGAGGGAGAAGCAGGCCTCCTGCTGAGCAAGGAGCCTGATGCAGGGCTCGATCCCAGGACTCCGGGATCATGACCCAAGCCAAAGGCAGACGCTTAACGACTGAGCCACCCAGGTGCCCCTGTCATTGGAATTTTAATAAGAATTCCTCTGAACCTATAGATGACTTTGGGTAGATGGATATTTTAACAACATTAATTCTTCCAATCCATGAGCATAGATTAGCTTTCCATTTGTGTCTTCTTCAATTTCTTTCATCAAAGTCTTATAGTTTTCATTGTATCTTTTGCTTCCTTGGTTAAATTTATTCTTAAGTATTTTTTAAATCATTTTTGATGCTATTGTGAATGGGATAGTATCTTTTATTTTTTTTCAGATATTTTATGTATAGAAATGCAACTGATTTCTATATGTTGATTTTATATCCTAGAGTTTTACTAAATTCATTGATTAGTTCTAGCAAATTTTTACTTCAAATGAGCTTCATTTTTCCTTCTCTCTTTCGTAATCATTCTGATAGTCATTGTCTTTCCTTTTATATAGCGTACTCTTATGGAATAATTGTTATATACCATGTACATGCATTTTGAGAAAATTGAGGCACAGAAGGATTAAGTAACACACCCAAGTCATAGGGCTGGAAAGTGGCAGATATGGGATGTGAATTCAAGTCAGTCTGACTCTAGAGTTTGTCCTCAAACAATGTGCTTTATTAACCTTTAGTTTTGACATGGCATAACAATTATTTAAATGACCTTTGTAATAGCTAGAAATATACTTTTAGCTGTTGAAATAGTCAAATTTGAAAAATGTTTTTGAGATTAGTGGTTAGATCAGATTATATGTTGCAAAAATTTCTGTAGTTGTAGTCAGTTGCCAAAAGAAAAAAACATGACATTTCTTGTAAGGCCTGACTTCTAACAGTTTTCCAGACTCATCTGCACCTCTCACTATACTTCATTTGACCTCAATCTACTCACTAGCCCCTGAAACAAAATGTGTACTTTGTTACTTCACAGTCTTTTCTTACGTACTATTTTTAAACCAGTTTAAGACATTTTTCTTCTTCTCCCCAGAGGGAAAATTGTTTCTTTATTCAGGACTCACAATGTACTAGTTAACATTTATGTCTCTACTCTGAACCAGAAAGCTCTTGTCACGTTTGTCTCTTCCTTTGAATCTAAGCTCCCAGAAGGCAAAGTCAGACCTCACTTGCACAGTGTCCCCTTTCTCATGCCTCCCACCCCTGATTGTGCCTGGTTCAGAACTGAGGAAATACAGCCTGACATATTTATACTTCTGTATGATCCTAGACAGTAAATAATTTGCCTGTGGTCACTCAGTTTGGTTTTAGGCTGAGACTCTCAAAACCAGGTTTTCTAAAATCCCATCAGATCTGAGATCTTTCCATAGGATAGTTTTCGTGACATTTGTGCTATAAAGCTCTTCATTGTGTGCCACCTATTTTCACTAGGATGAACTCTTTTTTTTTTTTTAACATTTTATTTATTTACCAGAGAGAGAGACAGAGCACAAGCAGGGGAAGCGGCAGACAGAGGGAGAAGCAGACTGCCCAATGAGCAAGGAGCCCTTATGCAGGACTTGATTCCAGGACCCTGGGATCATGACCTGAGCCAAAGGCAGACACTTAACCGACTGAGCCACCCAGGCAACCCTTACTGGGATGAATTCTTTTGCATATCTTCTCTGTGCTTGTATCTATTTCCATAAATGTAAGCAGGCTGCTGCATCCAATCTGGTGCTCATATGTGGGGTTTCTTCCACTCTCTCTCTCTTGACTTCTCGAGCACCAGCCAGGCTCTGGATTACTTATATTTTAACTTGTTATTTACAGAACTACCTCTTTTCCAATCTCAGTTTTTTAATATGTCCAAAGCATTACTGTCCTTCCACACCCTTGACATTGAATTCGTGTGCTTTAAACTTTTCCATATCCCCTGAAAGTTCATATTTTTCTCAGTTTTATAGCTTATTCTTTTTTCGGTCAGTAGTTACATTAAAGGGACATCCTAGTATGTTTTTTCCATTCTAAGGACCAATGTTTAAAAGCATTGCAAAATCATTGTCTACCAATTCTTCTAAAACACTTCACTTCCATTTATTGCTTTGATACATGAAAAAAATATGGAAAAAAAATTGAGCCAAAGCAGTCATTTCTAATAGAAATATTTGCCGAGATTTCTAAGGTTGGAGCAAGAGAGTTTTTGTTTTCATATTCTTTCTAAGAGAGTCAATTTTTTTCCATAGTATCTTTTTCTCTTCCCTGTGTCATTTATGCCTTTCAATCTTAAAAGAAAATTGCCAATGTTGTCTTAATTCTCTTGCTCGAATTTCTTTTTAAGTTGGTTGTCCTTATTTCTTTACTTTTATTTTCAATCATTTTCTATATTTTCATCTATGAGTAGCAGATGTGTGTAGGCTCAGTTATGCTCAAATGAGAATTAGGTACAAAAATATAATTATTCACCCTATGCTGGTATGCTTAATATAGGGAAATAGATGATGATTATTTGCAAGGCTCATGAATCAATAATTATATGCACTTAAATTTAAAAATGTTATATTATAAATGGAAATATGGATTCAGCATGCAGGACCTATTCTACAAAACATTATAAAATAGGTAAGAAAAAGGTTAAAGATCAGCATTCTTTAGTCACTTAATAAACAGGTATTGAGTCCATATTATCTATAATCACTAAAGGAGATATTAAAGATATAGAAACCTGAATGGAGGGTGCCTGGGTGGCTCAGTTGGTTAAGCGACTGCCTTCGGCTGGAGTCCCAAGATCGAGTCCCGCATCGGGCTCCCTGCTCAGCGGGGGTCTGCTTCTCCCTCTGACCCTCCCCCTCTCATGCTCTCTCTCTCATTCTCTCTCTCAAATAAATAAATAAAATCTTTAAAAAAAAAAAAAAAAGAAACCTGAATGGAATCTGCCTTCCCAGAGCTCACAGTCATGTTAAATTTATGAATTACTGCCATCACATGGATGTGGGAAAAATATTATAGAAGATGTTAATGGATTTTAAGCAAGATAGAAAAGAGATATTAAGTTCAGAGAGTTTATTTTCATACAGCTATGAAACATTAGCATAGGGTATATGTTTTGGAATTGTTTACCCCAGAGCTGTCTGTTTGGCTATAGCCCTCTGGGGATCCATAGAATATTAGATCTGGAAGAGCTTAGATAGGTAATATCTAAAACTTTACAGTTTAGGGAACTGAGACCCAGAAAGCTTACATGGTTTATCCAATGTTGGTGACATATAAGTAACAGGCCTAAGAGTGTAAACCTGGACTCTTCATTTTTTGTTCACCTTTCAAAGTACCTATCCGTGCCTTTAACAAATATTCAAATAGACATGTGAATACAAAATATTGGGAATGCAAAATAAATAAGTTAGCATTTGCTAAGTGGTTTTTGTGCAACATGAACTCTAAAAAGGACGGAATAATATTACAAATGAAATCAAACGCAATTCCAAAAGGATACAATGGCAAAGGGGTAATCATATTGGTATACAGGGAATTCCCGATCCATGCTCTTTATGCATTGCCAGATAGCTTCCTGTAAGTCAAGGAGGCTTGGGTTACATAAGAAAAATTTCACTAGACTAAAAAAAAATAAAAATAAAAATAAAATACTGTCAACAACATTTTAAACAAGCAGATAAAGATTTTCACTTTACACTTACGCTAAAAGTGTGGGCGAAGAAACAAGTTTCACTTGAAATATTTTGTTTCTTTTAACATTTTGGCTTGGATAAAAAACAATAGGTTGGATTTATTTTTATTAAAAGTTTCAGGATGGTGTTTAACACACACACACACACACACATACACACACACAAACACACACACAAACGCAGAATCCATAAAAACAAAATGCTATATTTTCTTACGCTTTTAAGTGTTTTTTTTAAAGAAAGCTTAAAATTGGAGGTAGTACAAAATTGCTGTTTCAAAAGAGTATAACTTGTAAGTCACAAAGGTTGTTTATATCTTTTTTCACAAAAAGAAAGTTCCAACTCTGACAGTCAATTTTTATTAAAGAAAGATATGAAGCTATTGTTTATCATATATTGCCAACTAAATTACATGGAGTAAGAAGAAAGCAGTGTGTTGCTTTCTTAAGGAATTCAGACACTCAGTGTTTAGTCCATATATATATGGAGTATGTATATACATATATATTTATTTATAGTCCAAATATAAATATATTTCTTGAAATAATAAAAGGCTCAGTTTCAGGGGTGCCTGGGTGGCACAGTTGGTTAAGTGCCCGACTCTTGTTTTGGCTCCAGTTGTGATCTCAGGGTCATGAGATTGTGCCCTGAGCTCGCAGTTGGGCTCCGTGCTCAGCGTGGAGTCTGCTTAAGATTCTCTCTCCCTCTCCTCTGCCTTTCCCTCTCCCCACCTGCATGCACACGTGCACTCTCTCTCTCTCTCTCTCTCAAATAAATAAATAGATCTCTAAGAAAAGGCTCAGTTTCAAACTTGGTTTATTTTTATAGTGCTACCTAGCTTCCACATATGAAAATTTTGGTGATAGCATACTCAGTCTCCATTTTATTAAAACCTGATTCCTTTTATTTTTCAAAAGTATAAATAGCAATAAGGAGCTGTGAAAATTTTCCGTTTTTGTTCCTAATGAGACTACTCAGAATTGTTATGCACAAAGCAGACTTTGAAATAGGTCTAGCATATCTAATTTGCAAAACCGTGTAGATAACTGGATACATAATGGACGTATTACACTTACATGGTGCATGCATTGAGCCTGTCAAAAAAATTTTAGTAATGATATAACTATACTAATACTCATCCCCCCAAAATCCCAAAGGTAAAAAGCATGTGTTTTTTGCCTCTTTCCTCTGAAGCATAGTATATTTTTAAGCTAAGTGTAAGTATTTCTGAGACACTCCAGAACCCTAACATTTTGCTAATAGTTTTGTCTATGATCTGGAAGCCCCACGTGTCTTCATGGCTATATTATTGAAAATGAAAATCTTTACTTTTGCAGAATTTATAGAAATGCCAATCTAGGTAATTTGTATAATGGTTAAAGGCTGATGTTCCTGTTAAAAGTTAATAAGTTGGCCTGTAACTTCTAGGAATATATAAAAATATAAATTAAATATATATAATATAAATATCATATATATTAATTATATAATATATTATATATAAATATATATATGCTAGGAATATATAAAAACACTCTAGAATAAAATTTTTAGATAATTTGTAAGCAAATACTATTAAAGGCTTTCAAGTCATCAATTAGCTTAACATCATATATTTTAAATGTAATTTACATTTTCCTACCACATTTAAAATATTACAAGTGACTATGCCTACTAATGGAATTTCTATTCCTAGACATGCATTTATATTTGAAGTAGCAAAAAATTATTGCCTTTTGGCACTCGAAATGAGATGGCTGGCAGAGGTTAATAGTAATTTCTGGTCAAATTGTTCCTACTTGCTCTTTTTGGTTTGTTTTGTTTGTTTTTTTAATTGTTATATGTGCACAATCTGCAAGGCACTAATATTTATCCAATTACAATAGTATCTCTTGAGAGATAATAAAAATAAACTTTATTTCTCTTACATGCATCAATGGCATATAAAATATAAAATATGTCTGAATAAATCTAACTTTAGTCCTCTGGAAAGAATTTAAATAGAGTGCAAGGCGACAGACAAATTCTTGGCAATGGCATGATATAAAGTAGAAACATTACAGTCTGTATTATCCAGCAGTCTTTTTGTTTACAAGTAACAAAAATTTAAGTTCACATTAACAAAAACAAAAAAAGAATTCATTGACTAACACTATGGAAAACTCAAAGGTTAGGTCCTTCTCAAGGAATTGCTGAATTCAGAATCTCAAGAGATTTCTCTTTCATTTCCCAGCTATAATTGGCTTTGTGCTGGTTGTACTCATCAAGTAAATTATATACCTAAGGTGGCCCCCAGCAACTGTAGGTACTGCTAGCTATTCCAGTGAAAAGGGGGTTCTCTTCTCAATTGTTCCAATAAAATCCCAACACTAATAAGTATCATTGGATGACATGGGTCATGCACACTTCCTTGGGGCAAAGGAGGCGGAATATGTTCATTGTGCAAGGTTAGGTCACATGCCCACTCCTGGATCAGAGAGCTACTGTCCCCTCCAGGCAACCTACATAAACTGAGAGCAGGGAAGTGCTGGATCCTGAAAGGAAAACCATATGATATTACCAGAAGAAAGAAGCCGAATAGGAAAAAGCAATAAATGTCTACCTTACCCTCAACTTTAGGTGATTTTAGTCTATTTATTGCTAGATGACTTCTATTAGTTCATTATCTTTTCCACATATGATACTTGATTTGAGTTATAAATGACTAACATCAAGAATGTAAGTTCATCTTGATTTTTATGATATCAGAATGAAGGACAGATCAAGACTTTGGTAGCAAATGTACAAGGAATTATCTCTTTCCACAGATTGACATGAAGGAAACAAAGATTTTAAGAACCTTAATTCATTATTTTAAGGCATCCTTTAAGTTCTATTATTCTAGTATTTCTATGAAACCCCTTTTCTTATTCTGTCATTGCATGTGATATAAGTATACTGTATTTTAAAGTGAATTCCTGATTTTCCCCTTTATTGGTAAGCTGGTTTTCTCTCCCAATATGAAGTTAACCATTATAGTTTCAGGCAAAGAGACAGAGGAGGGGAGATGCCTTCTCTGGAAGGAAGAGGTTATGATGTAGTGAAAAGCCTGCCCCCTTTGTCCAGACATTTGTGCAGAGAACTGTGGAGTCAAAGGCAGGACAGGGATTTTCAGTACAAGATTAGAGAGACCTGGTCAGCTGGAAGAAGCCAATGGATCCTAACTAAGCCAAGATGGGATAGACAAGGGATTTATTAGCATCAGACATTAGCAGCAGGTGCAGAGCTGTGATTCATCCAACATGCGTTGTATGACTGTACTGGTTGTTTATAGCTGGTGTTTGTATTCTCAGGTGCCTATGTTGTACTGGTTTTAAAGTTTTTGCTATCACCATCAATAAATGACAAACAAACTTTAGTGTTTGGTCAATCAATGCATATCTAGGGACCAGCATGAGGCCAACGTTCCTTTCTTCCCCAATGCCACGAGGTGGTTTACACTTCTCTCCTTCACATCCAAATGCCATCTTGAAGAGAAATAGAGGAAAGAGAATGAGAAATTGCTGCAGGGTTACTTTAGGATTATGCTCAAGTTTGTTCAGATAGTTGGATTGACTAATGTTTGAGTCATATTGGGCTAAATTTAGTATTTTAACCATACTTCCCGGTAAGTGTGGTCATAAAAATTAGATCTGTTATAGAGAAATGAAGAAGTTGCATTATACGCACATCCAAATTGTGGTATATGTAAATTTGCAACTCTGATGCACTTATAAATGAATTAGTTTGACTGTAAATTCATACTATTCATACTAGCAAAGGTCTAGTTAATTTACTCATAAACATTTACCTGGGATTTCTGTGTGATGTTGAAACTATATAGTGGTGAACTTGAACCTCATAAACTCTACCATGACACCACTGAAGAATGATATCTTCATAATGTAAAGGAACACTCAAAAACATTTTCAGATCATTGTCTAAAATAAGAAAAAGAAGGAAAATCTACTAGTCATCATAGTGATTACTTGCCTTTTCTTCTGGGTAAACTTAGTAAAGACTGTAATTTTTTAGAACTAGATTATTTTGTGATGGACATAGTAGTAGAGACTAAAGCAGAAATTAGAAAAAAAGTTTAGCAAATATAGCAGATACAGAAATTATATCCTGTTTATAGAAAATAGATCTACTGATCAATTGATCAATAGATAAAAAGAATATGCAGGGCAAAAAACCCACTAAAACATATGCCTACAGAAAGGATCTGAACAGAAAATTTACAAAAGAGGAAAAACAAGAATAAACATGGAAAGTATATGCTTTATTTTCAGTAATTAAAGATAAATCACATAAATGACTTACGTAAATAAAAATACCATATGAATTCACACATACATGGAATTTAAGAAACAAAACAAAAAAAGGAGAAAAAAGAGAGAGAGAGAGACAAACCAAAAAACAGATAATCTTAACTATAGAGAACAAACGGATGGTTACCAGAGGGGAAGTGAGTGGGGATGGATGAAGTCGGTGATGGGGATTAAGAGTACACTTAACCTTCATGAGCGCTGAGTAATGTATAGATTTGTTGAATCACTATATTGTACACCTGAAACTAATATCACACTGTATGTTAACTTTACTGGAATTAAAATTTTTAAAAAGGACCCTTTTTCATTATTGAAATAGCGTGTTTTATATTGCTGATGATATTGTAAACTTTTTAGTAATTTAGCAGTATATATCAAGAGTCATAAGAGGATAGAAATTTGGGAGACCATAACTTAAGCAAATAATCTCAATTGTGGAAAACTCCAGTTTCACAAATATATTCATGATGTTTCTAGTAGATGAAAAGAGGAAACAACTAAACATTCTAAAATAGGAGAATGATTAACTACACCTACTATTATGCAGGCGTTATAAATATAGGTTATTAGAACCAGGACAAACTGTCTGTTTCTAAGCTTAAAGAAAAAAAAAGTCATTTTAGAATTTTATATATGTTATTATTTATTTAATAACAAATTTATATTAAAAAGAAGATTGTCAGAATGAGGGGAGTATCAGGCATCAATTTTTTGTTTTCCAAATATCTACGATATAGATAAGAATTTTTATTAGTGGTTGAAATGTATAAAGAAAGAAAGCACTATTCTGGGTATAAAAAACCCTGGCTTCTCTCTTGGCCACAACAATACCATGCTTGTGTTTGTGGGGACAGAACTGAACATCTCTAGACTCTAGTTTTCTTCACTGCAGACATCATCCAGTACAATCTGTTCAAGTCTTTCAAACTCTAAAAGTCTATGATCTATGGTTTATAAATAATGAGCATAAGGAGAGATTTGGTTTTAGGTTTCTTTCAAAATATTATTGCAAAGATTATATGGAAATAAAACATTTTATTATCTGGCAGGTGAACTTATAAACAAGACTATAAATAATGCATTTTAAAAGGTTGTTACATGCTCAAAATATTTTATAATTATGGAAAAGTTATAGATAAAAGAAAGGACCAATGAACAATAACAAAAGATAAAATAGTCAACACTCAACAAATTTTTAGGATCATGACCTGAGCTGAAGGCAGATGCTTAACCAACTGAGCCACCCAGGCGCCCCCCCCAAGAGATAAAATTTCTAATGAAAAATTACATTAAATATAAAGCAAAGTTCACTCATTTTTTGATTAGTATATTTTTGTGTGCTCCACTTAATGATATATAATAAACATTCATCTATAAAAATGTGTATTTAGTTATACATATTTTAAACTCAAAAATACATTACATTTGGTTTTGTCAGTCAAAATCTATTTAGCTCTATCCACTTGTTTATCTTTTCCATTATATATGCAGACAGACAGAAGGGGGAGGGAAGTAAATAAAGTGTTCAAAGTTTATTGAAGTGTGTGGGAGGTAGTAAAAGGACTAAATTTTATGAGACTCTAGTAAGTGTTCATGTTGTAATCTCCAGGATATCCAATAGAAGAACAGCAAAAGAATACATAACAAATGGAATAACAAAGGGGAAATCGGATTTAGGAATACTTGATTAAAGAAGGCAAGAAAGAAATAAAGGATATAAGGAGTAGAGAGAAATAAATAGAACTCTCCTTTTTCGTAGACAACATAATTGAATGGTAGAAAATTCAAAATAATTTTTCTATACTGCTAGAATCAATAAGTGAATTTAGCAATGTCATTGATCAGTATATAAACATTATTTGTATTTCTATACTGGCAACATGCAATAATCAAGTGAAATTTTCTTTTTTAAAAAATCATTTATAAATAGCAATAAAAACATAAAATACGAAGGAATAATTTTAATAAGGTTGTGTGACTTCTATACAGAAAATTATAAAACATTATAGAGGTAATTTTAAATACTTAAATAAATGGAGGTATATACCGTGTTTATGACTTGGTAAATTTGCTAATGTAAAGATACCAGTTTCCCACAAATTAATCCATTTCAATGTTATTTCAATCAAAATCTCAAAAGCTATTTTTTAAATGTGTATCAATCAACAAGCAGATTCCAAAATGTATAGAGAAATGAAAAGAACCAAAGCAATCTTAAAGAAGATGATGAAAGTTGGACTTACTTCCAAATATCAAGATTTATTGTAAACCTACAGTAATTAAGATTTATTAATTAAGACTGTGAGGTATGGGTGCAAAGATAGACAAATAGGGGGTGCCTGGATGGCTCAATCTGTTAAGCGCCTGCCTTCAGTTCAGGTCATGATCCTGGAGTCCCAGTATATAGCCCCACATTGGGCTCCCTGCTCAGTGGGGAGTCTGCTTCTCCCTCCCCTCTGCCCATCCCCCCTTTGCCGTTCCCCCTGCTCCTGTTCTCTCTTTCACTCACTCTCTCTCAAATAAATAAATAAAATCTTAAAAAATATACTCATCACTGATGATAAGCAAACATTTTTAAAAAGAGCGCACAAAAAATATACTAATTAAAAAATGGGTGAACTTTGCTTTATATTTAATGTAACTTTTTATTTTCAAATGTTCTCTCTCTTCTCTATTTTTTCAGTACCCAGTGCTTTGCACAAAATATATATTGTTAAAAATTTGTTGGGAGTTGTTTATTTAATCTGCAGCTTTAGTATGATGTTCATAGATGTGGTTTTCTTTGCATTTATCCTTTAGGTTTTATTACACTTCTTGAACCTGTAAGCTTTGTAGCAATACCTGAACCTGTAGTTTTGTATTTTTCATACAAAATGTATGTCTTGGAAAAATACTGGTCATTATCTCTTCAAAAACACTATTGACCTATTCTCCATACCTTTTTCTACAGACACTCTAATTACAGGTATGTTAAATATTTCATTTTGTCCAAATGACTTTCTGGCTATTTTCTATTCATTGGTCTTCATTCTTCCATCTGGTTATTTCTACTGACTTTCCTTCCAGTTTCACCAATCTTCTCTTGCACTGTGTCTAATTTACTGCTAAACCCATTTATTGAATTAACTTCAATTATTGTGGGGTTTTTTCCCCTCTAGAATTTCCATTTGATTACTTTTCATATAATTAAGTTTCTGTTTAAAATTCTCCATCTTTTCATCTAATTTCTTGGACATGTATTTGTAATTAACAAATTACATGTAACAGTTCATGTCTGTTAACTACAGTATCTTCCAGTCCCACCTCTAATTCTAACAACTTTTCTAACACTGAACAATATAAAGTCTTATGTTACTGTTTCTCGTCTATCAAATAAAGGATCTGTTATTGTGATAAACAAAACTACTTTGTTCATACTACTTGAAGCATCACCTTACAATATTGAGCTATGCTTAGCCACAAACTTTTATTTAAAAGTAAGGGGTTTATACAGGATTTTCTCTAGGTTCTTTCCTAATTCTACAAGACTAAGTCTATGGCTATTTTGGAATATCCTCAATGTTTGGCCCTGTGCTAGATACTGAGGGGATATCTTATCTAAATTTAGTATTCAAGGCAGTACTATTTAGATTGAAGGCTTAATGGCAATTCTCCATCTTTTTCACTGTTCTCTTTGTCTCCTAGCACAATCCCTGATGAATATGTGCTCAATAAGTATTGGATGAATGAATAAAAGGGTGATTCAGTTCATTGTATTAGAGACACAGATAAAAGGCAGAACTCATACTCTTGCTGTTGAAGGGTTAATATAAAATGGTGAATGGCTGAACACAGGAACTGAGAAAATAGGGAGGAGTTAAGAAATGATATTAACTATGCTCCACTGAGCATTTACTACATATTAGATACTGTTCTGAATGTTCCGTATACATTATATCAGATAATAGTTAATTTCTCTGTGAGGTAGGCATTTAGTTAGTTTCTCTGTGAGGTTATCTACTCCTGAAACCAATATTAAACTATATGTTAACTAACTAGAATTTAAATAATAATAAAAAAAATAGAGTGAGGTTAGTCTCCCTACCTGAAAGTGGAAAAGATGGAATTCAAATTCAAGTCTGCCTGACCCCAAAGTTTTTAACCATTACTTTATGATGCCTAAGGATTTAAGCTTACAAACAGAAAAAAAATGTCTTTTTAGGGACAATTGAAAATTCATAAGCTCAATTATACATCTATATACAGATAGATCTGGATATACATACATATATATCATGTATGAGTGAGAAATATTTTTTGCTTCTGGAGGTTTGATTTTTCCTCTTCTTTGGCACTTTTCTTAATCTTATAAGAAAATATCCAATATCTCCCCCATCAATCCATAGCCCACCTGCCGATAAGAAGAGAATTTTTAAAGATTCTATACAATTTGAGACAGGGTTAGGTTCTTCATGAGCTAAGAACAGATTTTTTAAAAATACAGATATACATATTACATATGCACAGCTACATACATATACAGGAGAGAAAGAGAGACTGTTTTTCCTTCACATAGCAGATTGGCCAGAAAATCTTTCACTTGTCTAGCAGCTAAACATATCATGATTTCCAGAAATGGAATAAATGTCCTTGCTTTTTTTTTTTTTCATAAATTCTCCTCTGAAAGACACTTCAGCAAAGGGATGCTGTATCATTTGCCAAAAAGTAAACTAAAAAAAAAAAACTCAGCAAAGTGAAGTTATTTCAGAAATCTTATTTTACACACATAGCTTGAAGATGACACATTTTTATCCCCAGCATGAGAAATAAAGAGTCTAGAAAGAATTTAATAGGATAAATAGACCAAAATAGAGTAAAGCAGTTTCTTTTAAAATGTCCAATACTCTTCAAATGAACACCTCTTTCTCCTGCCAGCCTATCTTGCACAGTGGACCACCCTTCAGCAGTTACCCGAGGCAACCCTGTCTCTCAGATGGCACCGCCTACTGTTCTCCCTGTGGTTGCTCCGTTTCAGCATCACTGGTATTTGTGGTGTGCCTTGAATATGTAAAGCCTATTCCCAACTCAGGACTTTTACACTAACTTTTCCTTTTGTCTGAAAACTTCTCCCGTCCCCTACCCCAAGTGTCTCCATAATTCATTACCTTACGGCTTTCAGGTTTCTGCTCAAATGTTACTTGTCCAGAGAGGTCTCTGGCACTCCATAACATCGTAACCTATGCCCTGCCTTACCCTCACCATCCACCCTGGTACTATCTCCCTCCTTGCTTCATTTTCGCCATCTGACATAATATATATTATTCACTTATTTCTCTAGTTGCTATCCATCTCTTCCCTTCAGATACAAGCAGAAAGAGGGAAGACAATTCATTGTGTTCACTTTTGTATATGAATGACCACAACAGTTGCTCATGTGGTAGCACTCTAAATATTTGTTGAATGAATGAATGTTGAATGTATAATAAGAAAGCATTTTGAGGAGGTTTTCAACTTTCCTAAGCCTTTAGGAGATAATTATTTGCAGAATATTATTCACAAATACCCTCTCACCTAGAAGAATCCTTATACATATCTGCAACTGGTTACACCAGAAGTATTGGTGGAAATATTTGTAGCTATCTTCACCTCAATTAACTTTTCCATCACAGTTCATGTAAAGAACATGAACTCTTATCTGCCCTGTTAATGATTGTTTTCCAAGAAGTAAAAACAGTTCAAGGAACTCAATATATATTTGTCGTATAGAATATATGCTTGTGTGTTTATATACATATATATTTTGTATATATCCTACTGTGTATAAAGTTCTATGTCATTAGAACCTCTTGATTATTTGATGAATAAAAATTCTATTTCTTTTCTTGCATCTCCAAATAAAACACAAAACCAAATGCTCCAACCTTGTAAATTACGAAGGTATTAACCAAAGCCAGCTGCAACTTATAAATGCCCCTTTTTTTATAAGAAGACAATTTGGGCATGTGTTCTCCTTAGTATTATATAGCATTTGATCTCTCTTGTTCATGTCATCCAATTTTTTTACAGTACACAATCTATCTTTATGAGGATTCCTTAAGCCCAATCACACATTCAACATTCTCTGAAGAACACACCCCCGCACGCACACGCACACACGCACACACACACACACACACATTCATTTTAAAAGTCCATTATATTTACACAGCATGGGTTGACAATATATAGGACTGGGGTTTTAATTTTATTTATAAAAAGTACCTGTTATACTCATTAAGTTATTTATATGGGTGCCAATATGAAACCATGAAGAAATTGGACAGCTGTACTAGGAACTGTAACTTTACCTTAAATATACAACAAACAGATGTTAGAACAGGAGATTCAGTTTTTCTTGAAGCACAAGTCATGCTCTGGTAAAAGGTGCTTAGAGAAGCACATTCATATTTGTGGGTATCCAGAGAGTTACTTTAGAACTTAAGATACATAACATAGTAGCACAAACACCGAGGGATTCTTAGGCCCTACAGATGAGGTGACAAAGTAACAATACTTGTACAGAAGTTTACGATACTGGAGCAAGTGACTGGGGGCTTGCGTGGATCCATAGTTACTTAGGTCCCAATCTGATTTGTGAAAATAAATTCTAAAAAGAAAGGTAACTACACTAGGCCCTTCCCTTCTGTTGACACTGTTGTTTTATTGTGTGCTCTAAATCTGGGGCTTTCACAGGGGCATTTGTACCCGTTGTCCTGTAATACGAGTCAAAGAGCCTCCTTTCACTCTTGAAATTGTGCCCATTTGGAAAGAAGTGATATGGTCACCGTATTTAAACCCATCTGGGTACCATCAAGTAAAAAATTTCTTTGTTTCAGAGGCAGGAGCTATTCCAAATCTTTCTGGGCCCACAGAACACACCCTTGGAGAGATTCATTAAGAGGAAAGGCACAGAAAGTCTTTGGAATTCATCTTCTTTTGATCATTTATTTTTTTTAATTTTTTAATTTTTATTTTTTAAAGATTTTATTTATTTATTTATTTGAGAGAGAGAGAGAGAGTGCATGAGTGGGGTGAGGGGCAGAGGGAGAAGCAGACTCCACTGAGCAGGGAACCTGATGTGCAGCTCACATTGATCCAGGGACTCTGGGACTCTGGGATCATGACCTGAGCTGAAGGCAGACGCTTAACTGACTGAGCCACCCTGGTGTCCCACTTTTGATCATTTAAAGAATACATCTTGCTGTTTGTGAACAATTTTGAAATTATGTTTCCATGTGTTTATATAAATTATTTAAAAATATGAATAGTTTTTACTTCAAATTCACTTTTGCTCATATGAACCTATTACATGAATATCAGTTTTTCATAACGAGGTTATTATTTCCTCCTCTTTTCCCAAAATAAACTCACAGTCTCCAAAATTTTGAAGGGTCCTTATTTTTTCACAGAGCTGATCCTCCCTATGATAACTGAGGATGCTGCCTTGACTAGTGGCACAGATCTCAGCTATTCACCTAATTAACTTCCTTGCTTTCTCGGGATGTACATGGTGTGTATGTACATTGTCATTTATATCATCTAAAAAAAATAGATTCAAGATTTAAATCACTGGATTATTAAAACAGTATTATGCCAAGTCTTAGGCAAGGAGCTTAAGTCTAAGAGAAACCTAAACACTAGATCAACACAGATTTTTAGTTTGGTTTATTTCACCAAGTCTCTAAAATACTCTATAATATAGTGTTTAATTTTCCCTTTCACTTCTGTACATCTGTAGATGTCTCTGTGCTCATAATTATAATTATGATTCATGAAAAGCAAAGAAGTCTGTTACTTAAACTTTCTCTCTGGAATCCCTTTCTCCTTTCCCCATGGTCTCCTTTTCTCAGTTTATCCAAGGTGGTCAGACAGCAGACATCCAGGGCTAAAGCAACTCCAGTTCAGTTTCAAGAACCAAAAAGAGCTGTTAATTATTATACCTACTATGGGGGAAAAAATCTGATTTCATCTGCAGCCCTTGCCACTTTAGTCTTCTTGGAGAAGCTCATGTGATTCTAGGTCATCCCCTCTTTCCCCTGTCCCTCTTGTGCCCACGATGCGATAGTCAATCACTTCGGAGGGCTAATAGCCTTCCTTAGCACACTCTAATATAAATTGCAACACATAAGCTTGTCTACCATTTATACAGGAATTTCTCCCCTTTCCCTAAAGGATAAGCATTTGAAAACCAAGCAACTTCTATTTCATTTTTATTGATTAAAATGAGTATAGAAACATGATTGGTCCAAGTATTTTTAAGGTCCCTTGTGTTCCTGAAATACAGGCCCTTTAGCAAGTCTTATCAAGTCCACTTCTAAAATATGTCTGGAATTTGTTTACTTTTTTCCTTCTACAACTACCACCCTCAATGTAGCCACCATCATCTCTTGCCTGGAATACAACAGCCTCAGAACTGGTCTCATTTTTCTATTCTTGCCTTGTTACAGTCCTGTTCTCCACAGGGAAGCCAGAGTGATTCTTTAAAAACAAAAAAATTAGTTCATTTCTTTCCCTCCAATACTTTCCTATTTTTTACAATGTAAAATATAAACTTTTTACGAGGGCTTAAAATACCCTGCAGTATCTGGCCCCAGACAGCATCATCCCTTACATGCCCTCTTTTGTTCACCCCCTTCCTGGCATGAAGGCTTTTCTGTGTTCATTGAACAGGCCCTGCTCTGCCTACCCAGAGCCTCTGCACCAGCTGTTCCCTTCCTCTGATCTTTGCAGAGCTGGCTCCTTCTGGGCATTAAGGTCTCAGCTCCAATATCACCACCTTAGAGAGGTTTACTATGGCCATCCCATCTAAAGTTGTCCCTTGCTCCCTTCCCAAGTAACTTCTTAATCACAACACCTATCCATTATTATAGAGACAGCAAACAGGGGGAAAAAAAAAGAGATGTTAAATTTCCAAAGACCAGGTGCAAAAGAAGAAAGATTCTGGTAAGTTAGCTTCCCAGGCCTCTCATGGTTTCAAAAATGTTCAACTGGCTTGGTTGTCCTTGTCACCAGCAAAGTAGTGGGAGCTACAAAAGAAAGAGTTCTTCTGAAAGAGAATGAAGAGCTGCTGAAGAGTCTCTTATTAGTCACCCCCAATCTATCTCCCCTGCAGTGTGGTGAGACTTTCTAAAAAGACTGAAGACAAGTTTCTTCCTTTGAGATTTCTGAAGTTTGGAAGCTTGCTGGATTCCCCTGCACCAGCAAGAACACATGGAAAACTACTCTCTAGGCTTTCTAAGAAGGAGAGGGTAGGCATGCACACATCCCAGTTCTCTGTACCTCTGGGGGAGGGTGAAAGGAAGAATCTCTTCAGTTTCCATGATCCCAAGTGAGAGGGGCTGGAGTTAGTTGAGGGATAAGACCTATCAAGCTGCACTGGCTGTTGCTTCTTGGCAGTTCTAGACAACAGGTATCTAGTGGAGGATATGGGACTTAGCACTGGTGGGCTGAATGAAGATGCCCTTTGTGTATTCTCCTAACCATAGAAAATCACCAGTGGCTCCATTTCTTCACTCTCTTATATCTGTGCTCATGATAATGCGATTTTGAAGCTTCTCCCTTCAAGGGATGGAAATTTTTACTCTGACCTGGTCTTGAGACTTGCTTTGGCCAATAGGATGTGGTAGAAGTGACCGTGTGCCAGTTCTGAGCCCAAACTCAAGAGACCTTGTGGGCTTCCACTCTGTCTTGAATCCCTATGGTCTCCTGGATTAGGCTAGCCTTTTGGAGGATGAGAGATCATGTAGAGCCTAGGATGTCTTGTCCCAGTTGAGCCACCTGACTACCAGCCAGTCTTCTTCTGACCTGCAAGCTGATGGCAGACACATAAGAGAACCCAACTGATATCAACCAAAGCCAGCCTAGACCAGAAGAACTTCAATCAGTAGACTCATGAACAATAATACATGGTTATTTTTTTCAGCTACTGTTTTTGGGATAGGAGATAATACAGCAATAAGCTGATGATACATTGAGTAAAGAAGCCAAACACTGCCTGAAAATCCCACTCGTGTCACCTACTGTGAGAATGTCTTTCTGACAGAATCCATTGACATGAGACTGACCTTGATGGAGAAAACAGACCCTTCCTCTGCTTCTTCAGATGGCACCTGGGCCCTGATGTGGCCAGCATCCCCAGGGCTAGGGTCAAAACTGAGCAACGGCACCACAGCAGACCCAGCTGAGCGGTGACCACAGTTAAGGGATAGGATTAGCAAGAAACTGTCTCTGTCTGGCAGCCAGTGTAACCAAATCTTTAGATAAAAGACAGTGGATTTCAATATGGCTATCAAAACACTAAAAGTTATTATGAAGTTTTTATTAAAAATAAAGAGCCGCTCTATATAAGAAAAGAAAAAAATATTCTGTAGTTTTTGGTTAACACCCAAAGCTTAAAATTAAGAGTAAATTTATGAACTATCATTGCTTCCTTCACTAGCTATGTTTTATGACTTCTCATAATTACTTGAAAGGGGTTTTATAAACATAGAAGTTTACATTTAAAATGGATAAAAATGGGTTTATGGCTAAGTAATTTGACAGCAAGAATGTCCTTGAGTATTAGAAAACCGGGTAAATCTGTCACCTTTGAGAGAGAACAGTCTGGTCAAATTTATCTTACCTTGTCTTAGTTGAGTAGTCAACTAAGCCAAGGGCTTTGTCTAGTTTTCTATCTTGGAATTTCTTTTAATTTAGCACAGACTAAAGCATATTGCCACACATTGTCTGAATAAATAAAATAATTTAAGTCCAACTAATTTAGTTCATGGTTTTCTCTTACTTAAAATTGGTACCTTTCTTAAAACAGAGGCTTAGAGGTTTATTTCATCTTTCTTGTATTATCTTGTAAGGGAAATTGTTGCCACATGACTTTAAGCCAGTCTGTTGGATGATGTAGGTTGCAAAATGTTTGTGTTGAAAAGTGATTAAAGACAGTGTGCCAGAGCATAGTGAATAAGAACCTGGACATTGGAATGAGACAGACCTGGGTACAAATCCTGGCTCTGTCAGCTTGGTTCAGGGCCTTAGTCCTGAGCTGTGAAAATTGGACAACACAGTTGTTGACGGATTTCAAAAAGATGAAATATGTAAAGCACTTAGCACCATGCCTAGGAAATGATTTTTTAAAAATGACTTCATGAGAATCATAGAATAAGCTAAAGTTTTAAGTTGAAAATAAATGCTCCAAAAGAGGTTGCAATGAAAAGAATCACAATTTTGTAGACATAAACCTGATTCATGTACTAGCTGCCCAATCATTTATACTGTGCCAATGCTGAAGTATTTTTTTTTTAAATGTCATATAAAGGGTTCGTTATTTAAAAACATTCAGGAGTTAGAACAAAGTTTAACTGGGGGTCCTTTTTCATGTTCTAAGAATAACAAGAGATTAAACAGAGTTGTGTTCTCTTTGTCAATAATGAAAATTAACATTTAGTGTGGAAAAGGAGTGAAGGGGACAGATGATGGGGACATTTTCAACTAATAATAGTCTTGTTGCCTTGATACATTACTTGTCCACACACACAAAAATAAATAAATAAGTAAGTAAATAAATAAATAACTAAATAAATGTCACTGTTCTGAGAATGTTTTATAGGTGAGAACAAATTATCCTGTGATCACTTTAGCAGTGTAATAATTTAATTCCCTAGACAGCATACCAAAATGAACCTACCATTTTTCCATATTAACTCTGAGATTCAGTCTATGCTTTGTAATTAGAAAATTGTATGTCCTCAGTTATTTAACCTCTACAGGCCTCATTTCAACAAATATTTGAAGTTTATATTAAGAAAAAACAATTTATTGTACTAGGTGCTCTTGGTATTATTAAAAAAAGGAGAAGACTCCATTCTAGTCCTCGAGGAGTTTACAATCATGTCAGAGGGCCAAATACAGAAATGTGTGTGAAACAAGCTAATGGAAAATAGATTGTCATTAGAAAGTGACTGCTTTGCGGTCTCGAGGTGGGGGAGAGTTTGGTGACATTAGAGAACACCCGAAATAAGCCCCGGATGATTGGCAGAATTTTACTCGCTACCTTGAGGTTCAGCTGGAGGCAGCATGAGTAAGAGCATGGAGAAAGCGCTGGGCATGTTCATTCTGTGGTTACCGGTGATTAATCTGGTTGTGACCTCCTGTGCATCTAAGGGGTCTGAGGGGAGCAGACTGAGGTTACACTGTTTCAGGCCTGGAATTCCCAGGAAAGGATTTAGCTCAGTAGGAAAGGAACTTCATTTTCCTCATCTGAATAGGGAGAGAAGTGGGTTTGTTCTCTGGGGATTCTTAGTTTTTCTTCTCCCCTCTGTTGATTCTTTCAACAAGTATTTATTATAGAACCAGTAAATTCATCATTTCACAAATAATTATTTAGTTACAGTGCCCCTTCTAGTACTATAATTCTATGAGGATTTTTAAGTAGATTTATTTAGACTGACAAAACAACAGATATATTTTTGCTCACCGGAAGTTTTTGACCCTCATGCTTCTACGTATTAATAGTTTTCCCCCTCCTTTGAACATTCCCAGTATCTTACATCTACTTTATCGTACTTTGTATTTTCACTTCATAATTTCATTATGTATGTGTATACTGTCTTCTCATTCTTACTAAATGTTAAACTCCAGGATGTGGGGCCCACGCGCAACCTATCTTTGTATACTCTACAGTGCTCAGCTTAAGAGGCATTTATTTATTTATTTTTAAAAGATTTTATTTATTTATTTGACACAAAGAGAGAGAGCAAGAGCAGGAACACAAGCAGGGGGAGTGGGAGAGGGAGAAGCAGGCTTCCTGCCGAGCAGGGAGCCCGATGTGGGACTCGATTCCAGGACCCTGGGATCATGACCTGAGCCGAAGGCAGAGACTTAACGACTGAGCCACCCAGGCGCCCGTTTTTTTGTTGTTTTTTTTTAAAGATTTAAGAGGCATTTAAAACTGTGTTGAATGAACGGTTTAATTAATATCTGCTTCCTAGAGAAATCACTAGAATAAGTTTAAATGTTTCAAGTTACATACTAATTTTTACCTGAAGATTCCTGCTGGAAATGATTGAAGAGGACTTGAGAGGCAAATTTCTAGGCTCTCTTACCACCACTGCTTTATTAATTTCTTGGAGATATAAAAAAATACCACACTAGTTTATGTTTGTTACATTTTTATTACAACAATAATACATATTCACTGTAGAAACTTTATATTATCATAATCAAAAAGAAGAAATCAAAACCTACCATAATCATAACTCAGAAATAACCACAGTTAATGGTTTTAGAGCAGTTTCGAGAGCTTTAAATAAATGTGGCAAATCTGCCCTTCAGAAAGACAACTATTCTGTGCTCCTCTGTAAGTGTGAGGACGCTCCTCATTTATGCCAACACTGAATATAATCACTAATATTAATCCTGGCAAATGGGTAGGGGACAAAATCATTCCTTTAGAAATTAATTTCTTTGAATACTAATTTAATCCAACTAATTTAATTGAAATTTTTCATGCATTTATTGACCATTTGTATTTCCTTTATGAATGGCCTTTTCACATATTTGCCTATTTTTCTATTGGGATGTTTATCTATCTTCATTTTTTTTTTTAATTTTTTTGAGAGCTGGATGTGTATTAATAAACATTTTCCCCAGTCAGGCATTTGTCTTTTACCATATTTCCTTTCAGGGTCACCGATCCCTAGGAAGTAAGTCTAATGAACTAAGTGAATGTCAGATCTATGATCACCTCTTCCTCTCTCATTTCTAAGCTGAGTCAAAGTGAGGAGCTAGAATGTCTTCCAGGAATGGAAGCAAACATAACCACCACCAGTGGAATATTATTTGCTCTGTGAAGAGAATTATTTTCAGAAATGATGGTAAAAATAGCCTTTACAAATTTTAAATGCCCTTACTTTTGATGATTACTAAAAAATTAGACCTGATATGCCAGCTTTCTGTTTACCCTTAAGAATATTATGTGTAGTACTGGTCTAAAAAGGAAAGAATGGGAAGTGCATGCTAGCGATGACAAGTCAGATTTGGTAATTACAGCTAACAGTACCGTCTGTTCAGCGACTATTGATGCATTGAAGTATTTCCATGGGGTATGTATGGGAGTCACGTATGGCTGTGCCCCGTCAACTCAATAGAGAATGAACACTCTTATAGTTTGGTAACTAAGAAGTTAGCTGGGGGCAATGCTGAAATTCTTTCCTCTTGGGAAAAGGAAACTATGAAGGAGGAGAAAAGTGAAAGAAATCACAAAAGAGAAAGGGCAAAGTAACATGGCTGGGAGTACAGAGGTACAGAAAAAAGAAAAAGAAAAACAAATAGCTGTGTTAACCCAGGAGATTGAGAAGTGAAGCTCAGGAAAAAAAAATACATTCTTTAAATTTATTATGGGGCAATTATCAAAATAGGGTGCAATGTTCCTTTTATATCATTTATATAAGTGGGGCTTTACAAATACGGAACAGTTTTTTAATGTACTAAAAGGAATGTATTCCTCGTATGGCATAAAAATAGTAAACCTGTCTTCCATGGCGCATAAATGTTGAAAGCAGTTTGCTTTTGAGATCTTTTTAATTTTTTAAAGTCACACATGCAGACAGCTAAACTGGGCATTAGAAGGCCTGCAAGCTGTTTGCCAGAATTCAAAGTCCTGTCAGATCTCCTATTATTTTCAGATGTGCGTTCACCAGCAGTAGCTTCAGAAGCAAGTGGAAAAACTGATCATTTATAATTGTATTTGGGTTGTATAAATAAAAGGTGCTCAGTTAGGGGCTGTTTCTATTTGAAGTCACTTTAAAATTCAATGAAAAGAATTGGCCTAAAGGGCCCAACCCGAGGGCTATCATAGTTTCTAATTATGAAACCAGTCCAAATTTGAACCCTTTCCTGGAAGAAAAACCAGGAACATTTATTGACCTAGGACTGTTGGTGCAGAGTAAGCCACAGATAATAATAATCTTTATTTTTAATCATTTCTCACTTTCTTCCAAACTCTTGTTTAGTTCAGTGCTGTGAGTAGGGAAAAGAGCAATTTGAGATTAAAGCAAAAATATGACAGTGGTTCTTTCAAAAAAATCTTAAAGGATTATGAAATTATTAAAATGTTTGCAAAAATAACACTAAAATACGGTTGATTTACTTGTATTAAAACACAAATTAGAGGCAAAATTTCAGGCTTTCTTGTAAGTAGTTTTAAAGCCTTACTTTAAATAGTACCAATTAAATGTAAATAAGGTGAATATAATAGTCTATCAGAGAAATAAAGCCTGGATGCTCTTATTTCAGTTCACTAACAAGTAAAATGTAAAGTACAATTGCTTAGAAAGAAAAAAACGAGGTTCAAATAAGGGTAACACTTTTTAAAAAATTAGAGAATGATCACCAAAATTCTGATGAAGGTTTGTGAATCATGGTTTTCAAATGGCCATTTGAGCAGCATGACTCATGTGATATCCTCCCTCTTTGGCCTCTTTCCACAGTCAACCAAAAATTAGTGATGAAAATCACACATGAAGGAAACACATCAAGAGGTTTTAAATTCTGACATATAAACATGGTTCGCATCGCTATGGATGCAAGACTAAAACTGCAGGTATTTTGATTACAATGAACGGTTTAAAAACCACTAGTTGACTCTAATAGTTTCACTTAAATGAAGTGGAAATGAGCGATCTCTTAAATTTTTTCTTAACATTTTTAGTTTTTGCCAGCCTAATTTTTTTTTTTTTAAGATTTATTTATTTATTTATTTGAGAGAGAATGAGAGACAGAGAGCATGAGAGGGAGGAGGGTCAGAGGGAGAAGCAGACTCCCCGCTGAGCAGGGAGCCCGATGTGGGACTCGATCCCCGGACTCCAGGATCATGACCTGAGCCGAACGCAGTCGCTTAACCAACTGAGCCACCCAGGCGCCCCTGCCAGCCTAATTTTATTTATGATCTGATCTGTGAGCCCTGACACGTGAAGCATATTTCTCTGGTTTAAGGTAACTTTTAAGCTTACTGATTTTCATTATTATGGATCAGTAACATAATTTATAATACTTCCCCAACTATGGCAATACTGAACTAAAGAACATTAAACCAATTTATCCATTTTCTGATGCCTGATTATTTTTCTGAATTCTATAATGGTTTTGTTTTTCTTTCAAATATATGTATATGTGCGTGGGTGTATATATGTATGTACATATATATACACACACACACAATATGTATATATGCCTACAGATATACATATATACCCACTATATGTGTGTGTGCATGTGTGTATACACATGTGTATACACATGCGCGCACACACACAAATACCTACACGGAGATCTGCAGAAAAATGTTACCTTCACATGTTCAAAGGGATCCCAGAGTTCAAAACCCAGGATTTGTAGCACCAATCCATGGAAAGACATAATACTTAAAATCACAAAATAATTTTGTGTACTCTGAGACAAATCATGCCACACAAACCTGTACACATGAACATTAGAAGGCGGGAAGGCTCTCTTGATTAACTTTTATAAACTCCTGACATAAAAGTGAAAAATGAAACACAAATGATACCGCTTTTTAGCTCAACTTAAAAAGCCAGTTATCTACCTGTGAATGTGTGCCACATACAAATACTTGGAAGACACTTCATAATCAAAGTGAGGAACTCTAGCACCTGCAACCAACAGTCATTCTATCTGTGAAAGTGCTAATAAAGCATAAACCTGAAAGGCATTATTCCTAGCTGCAAGGCGACATTGTTGTAATTAAGGAAAACCTGTGCACGAGTTGGCGGAGTCCTGTCTTGCGGAGTCCTCCGTCCTCGTCGAGTGGGAGGGTCACACTGGGAGAGACTAATAAGGGCAGAGATGCGTCCCCCTTCCCCACTCGCAGGGAGCTCACTCGGGCCACTCCTCGGCGGTGCGGCAGCCCGGGCCGGAGTCCACTGCGCCTCTGAGGGGCTCAAACACACATTCAAGGTAAGCTGCGCAGCTTTGCCACCGGCCCTTTCACTTGCCGGGCCGCACACATGCCGGGTCTATGTCATCTGCTCATGTTGCTGGTCATTTGCGTGCATCTGCTTTTCAAGAAAATGTAAAAACTGTGCTTTACAGCTAAATATGTTTTGGTAGATAAATAATGCACACCTGCAATTACGCATTCCCATAGGTAGCTTAATGATGGGACCAAGAACGTTTGGCACGATATGGCCACTTTAATATGCTACATAGAATGTAGTTCGTGTTCAGATGTTCACGTAATGCAGGCTTTATGCCTTATACTTTAGTTCTAGGTGGTTTTTCTGGCTACGTGTGTTTGTAAAGGAGAGCTATGAGCACTGCTGATGCGGGTGAGAACAGACATCAAATACAGAAGAAAAAAAAATATCCATGGGGTTAAATGCACAGAACAAATAAACTCAATATAAATGCATGCCGTTAGATCGTATTTTTGGTCTACATCTAGAGACGTTACCCATTGGAAGCGAGGAGACAGTTAAGGGGTATAAACTGGAAGACGCGAGGTTCCGGCGCCTCGCTCTCGGGTCGGGGGTTACTTATTCCGACATGCGGGTATTTCTCCCAAGCGCTGCTCCGCAGGACTGCGCGGGCGGGGATCCCGGCACTCCGGCCTCCCCCAGCCCCGGCTAGTCTCGCGGCGGCCGGTGTGGCTCCTTAATTACCCTGCAGCCTGCGCAGCGCGGCCCCACCGAGCGCAGCCGCCGTCCCCGCCGTCCCTGCAGCCGCCGCCGCCGCCGCGGGGACGTCCCGGTCCCGGCGCTCGGAGAACGCGGCCCCCGCCTCCGCCGCCTTGGCTGCGAGATCCAGCCGCCACCGCCGTCAGCGCGCCGGCGCCGACGCCACCGCGGCCGTGAGCAGGGAGGCGGCGCGGCGCAGCGCAGCCCGCTAGGGCACTGCGGGGTCCCGAAGAAGTTTGTTGGCGCGGAACCAAGCGCGCCGCGGCCGCCGGGCACGCTAGCTCCTTCTGAGCAGGCGGGCGTGTAAGCGAAACCTGCCGCGTGTAGGGTGAGGGAGGGAGACAGCAGGCGAGTCGGGGTGGGCAGGCAGGTTGCAGGAGCCCCAGAGGCACAGAGAGGTTGGGAAATGGAGAGAAACAGGGTATCAGAACTCATTGCCGGCCTCAGGGCACAGTGGGCTGGGGATCCAAAAGAGGGGAACCCAGAACCCTGAAAATGCGGAGAGTTTTAATTGAACCATCCAGGAATTGCAGCAGCGAGTGATCATGAGCCCCGGCTTGAGGCTGGGGAGTGCAAGGGTAAAGGAAACACTTGTGCTGCCTCCTTCCATTCACAATTCCAAGAGGGCTTGGTCCCATCTTCTGCTTGGAGGAGAAGTCTGAGGAGAAACAAGAAGGGCGGGGGGGGGGGGCGGTTCGGGACCCTCAAGAGGAATTTATATCTGCTTGATAATGGAGGGGATGAAATAAAACCACTCCAACATCTTTCCCTACCCCCACCCCCACCCCCAACAAAAAGTGAAAGAGCAATGGCACTGATTATTCTCAGTCCAAACCAAGCAGGACTGTCATTTTTAAAGAGATAAAACAAAACAAAACAAAACAAAACAAACCCCTCAAATGTGTGGTTTCCAGCATCTCCTTGCTGGTGCGTGAGGAGAGAGCTGTAGGACTCTAAGTAGAGATTTTTGGATATGTGCCTGCAAAGGAGGAATTGAGATGTTTAGATGTTCAGATGGTGCAAAATGTACCTAAAATTTCCTGAGGAGGGTTGACAGGGTTCTTTGAGTGGGAATATCTCTTCAGGTTGGAAAAGAGGAAGGGGATCCCGGGGTACAACAGTTTATTCTCTCCCTAGGGGATAGAAAATGGAGGAAGTTACTGGCACGTGCTTCCATGAGGTTCTGTCCAGTCTGATCCCTCAAACTGGCTAGGCACCTAAGTGGGGTTTCCTGGGAAAGAGGGAGAAGATGTAGTGATAGAGCAGGGGAGTGAGCCTGAACCTGATATGAAAAGGTCAGGGAAAAACTGAAAAGGTGAAAGAAAACCAAATGTGATTATTATCACAGTTAGGACATTATCTCTGTATCCGAATCATTGTCATCCAAGGAAACCATCTAAAACAGATAGAAGCCCATTGTATTCTCCAGAAACAGAAAATTTCCATCTACTTTATGGTCCTTCTGTTTAATCTCTCCTGTTGAAATTGTAGTTTGTTTTTTCCCCAGCAGGCAATAATGCCCAGTGGGTACACGGAGTGGATGGTTTTAGAGGCAAGAGAACATATGGAAATAGAAACCATAGTTGTACATGGATGTGGATGGAGATGGAGGGTATTACGCTGAGTGAAGTAAGTCAATCAAAGAAAGACAATTATATGGTTTCACTCATTTGTGGAATATAAGAAACAGCATAGAGGATCATAGGGGAAGGGAGGGAAAATTGAATGGGAAGTCATCAGAGAGGGAGAAAAACCACGAGAGACTCTTTTTTTTTTTTTTTTTTTAAAGATTTTATTTATTTATTTGACAGAGAGGTAGCGAGAGCAGGAACACAAGCAGGGGGAGTGGGAGAGGGAGAAGCAGGCCTCCCGCCGAGCAGGGAGCCCGATGTGGGACTCGATCCCAGGACCCTGGGATCATGACCTGAGCCGAAGGCAGACGCTTAACGACTGAGCCACCCAGGCGCCCCCACGAGAGACTCTTAACTGTAGGAAACAAACTGAGGGTTGCTGGAGGGGAGATGGGTGGGGGGATGGGGTAACTGGGTGAGGGGCATTAAGGAGGGCACGTGATGTAATGAGCACTGGGTGTTATATGCAACTGATGAATTATTGAACTCTACATCTATAACTAATGATTTACTATATGTTGGCTGATTGAATTTAAATAAAAACAAAACAAAAACAATTGACATCATAAATACAAATTCAAGTGAAAATGAAAAATTAGCAGGAATACAAATTAGCAGGGCTAGAGAGATGCTAATATATAACCTGGAAAGGATGCTGAAAAAAAATAGAATGAATGGGATTGGAGTTGGATTATTCGAGGCAGGCTGCATTAAGGTCATGTATCTTAAAGAGGCAGAGAATAAAGAGGCTTAGCAGAAGAGAGCAAGAGAGAGGGCATTCCATCCAGAAGGAATGGCATGTGTGCAGGCTTAGGGGTGGGAGTGAGCAGTCATGTGCTTGGTAAGACAGAGAATCCAAGCTGGGATGAAATCGGAGATGAGGAGAGCAGATAGCACTTGCCAAGGAGAGATCCGAAAGGAGAAACTGAGAGGCAAGGGGCTTTTTACGGTGTTATTTTGTAGGTCTTTAGTGAGATAATCAGGTGAGGAAGTTCCATATTGAGTTTGGAAATTGATAGGTGGCAAATGTGAGAGTGGGAATAATAGGCCTGACCCATGATACCCCATGATATTTGTGAAGCCCACAGGGTCTTGTTACCTCTCTTTGAGAGAGATCAAAAATAATCATGAGATTGTAAGATTATTAGATCATAAAGTTAGCAGAGCCCTTCAAGTAGGAAAATTAGGAAAACTTGATACATAAGGAAAATATATACGTCTATGTTAATTTAAAATTTTAAGTGGTGTTGGATCACTGATACAGATATATCTGTGAAAATGAAGCTAGAGAATGGAAATCCGAAAAAATGTAGGTCATTCATAATGATGGAAGTTGAGAATGGTACCAAAAAAAGTTGATGGAGACGATAGGTCAGAGAAGTGAATCAATAAAACAAGTTGTCGAGGGTGAAGAGAATCAGTTAAGCACGTTCAAAGGGAACCTGAGGTTGGAGACCCTCTGGGAAGTAGGCACTAGTTTTGAAGTGTCAGGAGAAATAACATAGAAGTTTGGGAAAATGTGATAGAATTGATCAGTTTTAGAGGTTTATAAACATTGAGAACCAGGGGATATATTTTCTGTGATGGAAGAAAAATTCAGTAGTATTATCTTTTGTGCATCTCATTAAATAACTGAAATTATGTTCACTGAGCCTACTTTTAGTAATAATTCTCCACCTATATCTTCTGTGAATGTTAAGTCCATATCTGGATATATTACTTAACAGTTTGAACCTCCATTTGTTTAATTTTGGAAATGTGTTGTCTTAGACTATATTCATCCTACAAATTGATCAAGTAGGCACCTACTAAATGCCGTGTTTAAACATTATTTAATGTTTGAACAAAACACAAATGATAAAATACTTTTTTTCTACAAGATGTTCAGTATAGAGAAGAGACAGAATGCACACAGGTTATTAAAATGCTGTGTAGACCAGGCTGAAGCAGAGGTGGGTACTGAGCTCCATTGGATTGCAAGGCAGTGAGTAAATGAACTCTGTGATGGCTCTTGCAGACTTCATAGAGGACATGGCATTTGAACTGCATGTAGAAGGCAGAGTAAATGATCACCAGTTGGAAAGAGAATTGGAAGGACATCCCGATAGCCCAAACCGCATGTGCGAAGCATGGCACATTTGGGGAATTGTGAAGAGTTTGATGGTGTAAAGTTTGTTTGGAAGGAGGTAGCAGGCCACGAGACTGGTCAGACGAGTTGAGGACCCCACTGTGAAAGAGCCTTGAGAGCTTCCCTTAGAAATGGCCAATGAAAAACCACCAGGAGATATTAATAAAGCAGAACACTAACTTGATTAGATCGCTGCTATAGAATTCTAGAACAGTAGGGAGATAGAATCAAGGGGAACCAGACGGAAGGAAAGGAATGTAGTTAGGAGTCTGCTGCACTTTTACAGATTAGAAATGGTAAGGAGGTAAGTTAGTTTTTGTAAGGATGAAGAAGTTGGTATGGATTCAAAGGAAATTTTTAAAGGTAGATTTGATAGACTTGATAGAGGTTTGATATAGGAGGGGTAAAGAATGAGTTGAAGAGGATTTTGAAATTTCTAATTTAGGTTCTTAAGTTAAATATGATGCCTGTAATTAAAATATAAAGGTCAAGGGCTTTCTGTAGATTATAATGAGGGCAGAACCCTTGCTGAAGCTGCAACAGACTTCTGCAAACTATCTTCAATTTCATTGCTGTAGTCAATGATAAAATTATGAAATAATGCTAGATCTAGTCCTGAGCTCTTGGGAATTTTTGTTCTATTATTGGCTTGGAATTTAGCTCTATAGGCATGGCTTTTCAGCTGGTTTTCTCCAATAGTTTATAGACTCTGTTGTAGCTTCACTAAAGATAGATTCTAAAGATTGGTAAAAGAACAGATGTGTACCACCTGTTGTTTTTGCTTATTTACAAGATGTGTGACTTCATAATACTATGGCCAGATTTTCTTGGAGTTACATACAGGCATATTGGAGGGTAGTCAAGAGGTTCGATTTAAGAATTGATCCCCTACCCAGTCACACAGCAATTCTATTTATAATGAATACTCTGAAAACATGTGTTCTTTCAGTCACTTGACAAATCAAATTTACTTTTCTGAAAGTTGAAATGTGGTGTTGCTCATTTAATAATCCACATAAAGCAAATTAGGACTCTTTCTCTATTTTCTCCCTTTGCCTCTTTCATTTTCTTTCCCATGTTATTTTCTATTTCTGTCTTAACTCTAATGTTCTGACCCTTTACCTAATACCAAATTTCAAAGACGCAGAGTGAGCATTATAAAATGTTAGATGGCATAACAGTAAAACGATTCATGTTCCGTTGGCAGATTTGGTTTGGTTTGTTTTGGTTTACTCAAAAACTTGTGCTAAGACGTACCTGACCATCTTATTTAGCAAGCCTGCTGTCTCATCATTCTACTCACTCTGCTTTCCTTTACTTCCTATTGTCTATCTCGCAAAGATAAAGTATGTGCTTGTTTGTTTTTGGTTTCCCTGACCAGAGTGACACCAAGGACTTCCTCTGTTTGGTTCCCTGCTATATCCCCAATGACTGTTGTCTCCCCCCCATGGCTCATAGTAGGAGTCTCATTGTATGGATGAAATGAAAGATTAAGGTTTTTCCACAGTTCTTTTCTGTCCTTTTTGTGCTCGCTGTACATGAATTTAGATTAATAAGGAATTTTTAAAAATCCATGTCCTAATTAAAATATTTTGATAGTTGCCTCATAGGTTTTCAAGCACTGAATAAGGGTAAGTTAAGGGATAGTGACTTTCCTTTTTAATTACCTTGCCCCAACCAATATCTAAAACTATTCCAGTTGGCCAAGGATGGTGAGAATAATGGGTTAGAAGTAGAGGTTATAGATAGACCTTCAGGCAGCCTTTATCTCTTTGTTGTCATGGCAATGAGAAATCAGTTATAGACAGGACTCTCTGGTTGATTTTAGAGTTCATAGGCCCCAGCACTGTTGTCTGCTCAAGACTGCCGGTACTGGGCACGTTCACAGTTATGACTTTGGTCCTTTGTAGTGCTGGGAAGGAACTGCCTGGGTCTGGCTAGCATCTTGATAGAGAGTAGCTGAAAATTTAGAAGAAGTGTAAAGGGATATGATAGGTCTATCCCACATCCTGATGGTGTAACAGCACTGGCTTCTTAGGCAAGAAGAACTGGACTTAGATCTCAGGCTCTGGGATCTTCTCTATGATCTTTGAGTTTTCATATCTGTAGAATGGGGACCTGATACTTGTCTTCTGTACTACCCTTAGGCCCAGGCAACAAGGTCCCTGCTCTGGGCCTTACATTTTGGAAGGCCTTTATATGGCCTCGCTCTGGATGTGCTCCTGCTCTCAGGGTTAGGAATCCACAGAGTTAAGGGTACCTGTCCACCCAAAGCCCAAGCTGCTTGATGAGGCTCTGGGAAGATCCTGAAGTTCCCTGACCAAGTGACTCTTAGTCCTCTTACAGGACCTGGCAGACTTCTTCCTTGGGTTCATCTTCCTAAGGGCAGACCAAGTTACTGGTAGGAACACTTGTAGGCCCCAGTGGGTATCAAGGAGTGACTGCTTGCCACTATTGTGGACAGAGCTTAGATTTGCTGGTATGTTCCCATACATGTGGGTGAGGCTCCTCATGGTGCAGACCAAGGCGAGAATGGGAAAAAATGAGAGAAGAGCTTTGGTCCAGCCCAGAGACTGGTTCATCCTTTGCAGCCTGCTATGTTCAGTTCTAAATTTGACTTGGGCTTTCAGGTCTTTGTGAAGGTATACTTGCCAAGATAAAAGGATAAAGCACATTTCTTCTTAGTTTTATTAGCTTTATTATATTTAAACATACAGTATATGGATCTCTTGCCCTATACCCTGCTCCTGTTAGGGGCAGACATGCTTGCCTCTCAATAAATACCACATATAAAAGAAATTCTGCTTCAGAAAATGAGAACATGTGTAACCAGTATTCCCCATGTCCTTCTTAAAATGTATCATGAGCCATATTTGTACAAAAAAATGATTTGAGGCCGTCAGTAACCTCAGCATCCATATATATTATTCTGAGGTTCTTCATTGGTCGATTCACTGGGAAAGCATTGAAGGTCTGTGTTAACATTTAAATCTTACCCGGGAAGAGCAACACATTAAATTGTGACAATGTTGGCTTGAATTTATTTATTTATTTATTTTAAGATCTTGTTTATTTATTTGACAGAGAGAGACACAGCGAGAGAGGGAACACAAGCAGGGGGAGTGGGAGAGGGAGAAGCAGGCTTCCCATGGAGCGGGGAGCCCACTGCAGGCTCGAACCCAGGACCCTGGGCTCATGATCTGAGCTGAAGACAGACATTTAACAACTGAGCCACCCAGGCACCTCTGTTGGCTTGAATTTATCAAACTATTTTGGTAGTCATCTAGCTGGGATCTGAGGGGACAAAATAGAAAATTGGCAAGTTTTGATGATGAAGGAGGTTGTGGACAAAGCCCAGAATTGAGAATTCCTGGAGAGCATTGGAGGTGGGTCCAGAACAGAAAGAAGCAGCCTGAAATCAGTGGGTTCTGGGGACAGTGAGAAGGATCTGGAGGATAGGTCCAGAAGGACCCCAATGGAAGTTTTTCCTAACCTTTCAACTGCCTGAAGCAGAGGTTAAAGATCTGGAAAAGGTATTTTTTAAAAACATATACAAGGATTTATTTTGAAATCTTTACCAAGTTTACCTTTACCTTTACCAAACCTTTACCAAATGTTCATAGTGGAAAAAAAATGTTCAGAGTGGAGTACATCTATACTTAATCAGGATCAAAACAACAGAAACCTCAACTAGTAAACATGTTTTAAAATGTGCAAAGAGATGTACACCTGAAACTAATATAACACTGTATGTTAACTATACTGGAATTAAAATAAAAAAAAAGAAAAATAATAAAATGTATCAAAAGAAAGAATGTTCATGATGGTCCTTGAAATATTGTAAGATCTTGAAATGCCTTAAGAATTATAAAAGTCTAAATTATCATCACTGCAGATTCAAAGATAAATATATTTTACTGTATCTCAAGATTTGGAAATTGGCAATCTCTTACTTTTTTTAATTCAAAGAATATTTATTGAGCCCCTGCTTTTCCAGATACTATGCTAGGTGCCCAGGATAAGGTGATGAACAAGACAGACATAGTCTCTGCCTTCAAGGAACATAAGGTTGACTGGAGGCAATAAACATATGTACTGTGTTTATTAACGTATGTCCAGACAAAATAGTCTGAGCTGGAGAATAATGGGGTGAGGATACTTCTTTGTCAGGTAAGGGCTCTTCCACACAGTAACATTTACATTGAGAGATGTAGGATGAACAGGACCCAGCATTATCCAGGTTGAGGTAATAGCATGCACAAAAGCCCTGAGTTTGGAAAGAGCAAGGGAATTTGAGGACTAGGTCATCAGTGAAGAGAACAGTACCAAATGAGGCTGGAGAGGGGGTAGGGGCTAGCTTAGTCAGGGCTTCTAGGCCATAGAAAGGCTTTTGGATTACATATGAAGTACAATGGGAAACCATGAAAGGGTAAAAGCAGGGGAGTGCCATGATTCACCTTTTATTTTAAGAAAAGCTCTCTAGGGCACCTGGGTGGGTCACTCGGTTAAGTGTCTGCTTTCAGCTCAGATCATGATCCCAGGGTCCTGGGATAGAGCCCCACATCAGGCTCCCTGCTCAGTGGGGAGTCTGCTTCGCCCTCTGCCCCTCCTCCCCCAACTCATCCACTCGTGCGGGCATGCGCTCTGTCTCTCTCAAAAAAAAAAAATTCTTTTTTTTTTAAAGAAAAGCTCTCTAGTGCCCAGTTAGGAAGCTGTTGAGGAGTCTAAACCAGGGTAACCTGAACTAGGATTACAGCAGAGGAATGGAGGGCAGGTAACACTGATATGACTTGCTGACTGGATGTGGGAGATGGTGATGAGGAAGACAGGAACATCAGTGTGATGCTTGAGTTCCTGGTTTGAGCATTTTGGTGGGTGCTAACTGAGACTGGGAAGAGCATGAGAGGAGTACATTGTGGTTGGGAATCAGGCATTTAATTTGGACATAATAAGTTACAGGTGTCTGTGCAACATCTAAGAGGGAATATAGAATAGACAGCTGGCTACACAATCTAATGTTTGGAGAAGATTGGACTGGGCATACAAATTTTAGAATTATCTGACAGATACGTTTAAAGCGAAGAGAATGGTGAGATCACCTAAGGAGTCCTTATAAAGAGTTGGGCAAGGAGGGCTCACAGATCCCAGGATTAAGAAATCAGGTAGAAACAAGATTTGAGAAGGGATTTAGAAGGAAATCCCAGAGAGTGTGAGGGCGGGGAAGCCAATGAGAGTGAGGATTTCAAGAAGGAGGGAGTGGTCAGCTATTGGAAATACCACCAAAAGTTGAATTAGATGGGGAGAGAAAAGGATTCTTCTTTCAAGTTCTTGCTGAACTTGGTGAGAGACATTTCAATGGAGGGTGGAATGGCAATTCATCAGTAACTAGGACATTTGGTCAACTATCCATAATATCTTCTTCAAACATTTTGCATAAATGAGATTGAAGCTAAGTGCTATCAATCTCTAAGTGGCTCAAGGAAACAGTTGGGAGACCTCAAGATTGAGTTAATATGCTTATGGTTGTATAGCTCTCTGGTTCTTTGTTGCTATAACAGGGACCAAAGCTTCAACGAACATAAATTTCTAGGATGCTTCGGCATTTCCTCATTGTCCAAATATCAATGTCAACCTCAGGCTTAGGAGATAAATATAACTACATTTTTATTTATTATTATTTGTGAATATGTAGAGCAAACAATTATAATAGCAGGTAATTTTTATGAATACTTAATATGTTCAAGGATCTTTACTATGCTTTTCCCAGGTGTTAAATAATTTATTGCTAGTGTTATTATCAGTTTTCAGGTAAATAAATGAAGGCTTAGTGAAATTACATAACTTGTTCATAAGTGACAAAGTCTGGACATGAAACCATGATTTCCACCACTACACTACACTGCTAAGTTATCAACTCTAAATAAGAGTTGCTTCGGAAAAATGTCTCTTCATGTCTTCTGCCCATTTTTTTAACTCCATTTTTTTGTTTTCTTGGTGTTGAGCTGTGTGAGTTCTTTATATATTTTGGATATTAACCCTTTATCAGATCTATCATTTCAAATATCCTCTCCCGTTCTGTAGGTTGCCTTTTTGTTTTGTTGATGGTTTCCTTTACTGTGCAAAAATTTTGTTGACAGTTTTGCATCTGTGTTCAAGAGAGATTTGCCTGTGATTTTCTTTTCTTGTAATATCATTGTCAAAAAAAAAAAAATCATTGTCGAGTATGGTGTAATAATTTTGCTGACTTAATGATTTACTCTCTTTGCCTATTCTCTGAAAAATTTTTTAAGTGAAAGTTCAGTGATAATTACTGCTTAAATATTTGGTAAAATTTTCTGATTTAATCCATCTGTACCTTAAGATTATTTGCATGGTAATTTTTTATTGAATGTTTAATGATTATAATAGTGTAAAACTTACTCTTTTTTTCTTGTTTATGTTTTAGTAATTGAAATCCCTTTAAGTAATAAAAATTTCTAGAAGATAAGAAATCGCTACTTAAAACTGCAAACAAAGGATCTCTTCAATAATTAGATTAATATTTGTGAGTTCATTTATTTGAAATAAAATTAATTGCTTTAATAGTTACTAGCTGATTGGAAATAATAGGATAAGTTTGCAAAGTCATATGAGGATTAGGACTATATCTAGATGAAAGAGTTCAAAAGAAATAAGGCATAAAACCAGATGTTTGATATTTAGAATCGCACATACGATTTTAGTATTGCAGTTGCTGCTTTTAGCTATTCATCCAGAAATATCTAAAATCTTGAATTAATTTTAAAATGCTGATCTTAGGATATTTTGCACATGCAGAATACCAAAGAGGATGGCCTTGGTTTTTTTCTAGAGTGTGTACTGACAACATTTAGACATTGGTATGATAGACTCTTTTATATTTGACTCTTGAGTAAACTTTGATAGCAAATAAATGATTCAATATTATTTGCATATTTAGAAGTCTTAGAATAGCTATTCTAATAATACTGCAATTGTTAAATACACTGAAGGAGCCATTATATTTTTACTTGTAATTTATTTCCATGTTTAGTTATTTCACTATAAAAATTAATTTAAGTAATATTTAAGTTTTCCATTATAGGGATTCTATTTACTAAATCTTTTATTGTAATACCTATAAAGTAGTAGTCTATATTTAGAAAGACAAATGATTATGGAGGGTAACACATTGTTAAATCTGATGCCAGTGGTAGGCTCAGGTGAGGTAGGCATGGCGTATATCCATTTTTCTCTTTGAACAGAAGGAAAGATTGCTTTTCATGTGTCTAGTAATCCCTCCAGTAGCAGTGATTGTTCCAGTAACAACATAGTTAAGTTTATAGAAAATGTAATATCAGTTGAGACAAAATATGTAACACTAATATTCAGAAGAGAAAATAGAATTGTGAATAATAAGATTATATTTTAAAAATATAAATCATTGTATATGACACCAAAAGAACAGGTTAGAAGAAAAATAGGTAAATTGGATGACATACAAATAAAAAAACTGCAGCAAAGGACACAATCAAGAGAGTGAAGGGGTAACCCACAACACGGAAGAAAATATTTGCAAATCATGTCTGAAAAGGGGCAAATATCCAGAATATATAAAGAACTCCTAAAATTCAACAACAGAAAACCAGATTTAAAAACGGGGAAAGGATTTCAATAGATATTTCTCCAAAGAAGATATGCAAATGGATAATAAACATATGAAAAGATGTTCAACATCACTAATCCTTAGGGAAATGAAAATAAAAAACACAATGAGATACCATCTTGCACCCATTAGGATGGTTGCTATTAAAAATACTACTACTACTAATAATGTTGATGAGGATGTGGAGAATTTGGAATTGTTGTGCATTGTTGGTGGGAATATAAAATGGTGCAGCTGCTATGGCAAACAGTATGTTCATTACTCAGAAAATTCAAAATAGAATTTTCATATGATCCACTAACTCCATTTCTGGGTATGTACCCTAAAGAATTAAAAGCAGGGACTTGAACAGGTATTTGTTCATTTGTGTTTATAGCAGCATTATTCACAATAGTCAAAAGCAACCCAAGTGTCCATCAACAGATGAATGGATAAACAAAACAGAGTATATACATACAGTGCAATATTATTCAGTTTTAAAAAGGAAGGAAATTCTGACACATGCTACCACATGGATGAACCTTAGGGACATTATGCTAAGTGAAATAAAGTCACTAAAGGTTAAATACTGTATGATTCCACTCATATGAGGTACCTAGAGTAGTCAAATTCATAGAGACAGAAAGTAAAGTGGCGGTTTCCAGGGGTTGGGGGAGGGAGAAATGGGAAGTTAGTGTTTAATAGTTATAGAATCTCAGTTTTGCAAGATGTGAAGTTATGGATGGTAGTTGATCACACAATAATATGAAGGTACTTAATGCCACTGAAAAAGATCGTAGATTTTATGTTAGGTGTGTTTTACCAGCATTTAGAAATATATATATATACACACAAAAATCATTTTAAGTGGTATAGCTTTAAAACACATGTTAGGAAGAGAAAATTTAAGGCATAAGAGGCTTTGTGGACACTGATAATTAGGAACTAATCAGAAAATATTTTTGGAGCTTTTTCATACACATTAAGGTATATATTGTGTTATTATGTATCATTACATATATAATCGTATATCCAATTATATAATTATATATATTGTAAAAATCTATTGCGTTCTCTTTGGTGATGAGGGTTTTCTAGAGATCATGATGAGAGGAACCGTATACAGGAAGCTCAGTTCCAATATTTTGTTTTGTTGCAGATCTGTGGCCACTTGTTCACATGGTTTCGAGGCACAATGAGGCATGCTGGCTCTTGGAAACTATGGCTCTGGGTGGCAATGCTTCTGCTTCCGGCTTCCATTTCCGTGACGGTCAGGGACAAGTCAGGTATCCAGACCGCCTCTTTTGTCCAGTCACTAAATGTTATTTATAGCCTTTCGGTTATTTTTAAAATCATTAAAATAAGTTGTTGGGGTTGAGGAGGCCATAGATTAAATCTACTAGTACAAAATAAATAATTCATTGTTTTTCCCCATTGACCTTTCATGTTGCACATTGAGAATTTCTAAAATTACCTCATTTTCCCCGTATATATATATCAGTCTAAATAGACTTTCTTTTCTCTCATTGATGTTTATAAATATAAATTTGTGTGGATAATTCTCTGTGTGTATTTTTCTCCTTTTCCCCTCTGTTATAAGTTATTCAAATTAGAAGTACATAAGTCTATTGCTAATTAGGTTTAACCAGGAACATACCTAATCTTAATTAGGGAAAAGCGAAAAACAGAATAGGAGATATAAAAAGAAACGTAGTTTAATTATATGTAAGTTCTATAGTATCTCAGATGAAATGAACAAAAGATTAACAGTTGTTAGAGCACTTTTTGCACTAAATAGATAATATTTATTTGCAATTGTTAAATTATCAACTTCACAAATGTTTCCAAATGGCTTGAAGGCAGTTTGAAACATTTACTCTCACCTCTGATTTTTAAAAATGATTATGTGGCTAATTTGGAAAACTTTTCTTGAACTTTGAGTTGTAAATTACTGATCTAGATGTACTTCTAAGTCAAACTAGACACACTGGAGAAGACATTTGCTAAGCAAAGAGAAACTTCAACTCTCCTATGCAAAGGATCACATAAGATATGTTCTGATGATGGTCACATATGATGATGTATTCTGAAACTCTGAGTCTTATTGTGCTTATTCTTTTGAATATATCTTTAATAAGTTTTGCTAAGCAGGTATAAACACAGCTTGGTAGAGACTTTTGAGTTTGAAGCACACATAGAATCAAAACAGTCTCTTATAAAGATATAACAAGTCTTAGTCTCTCAGCGTTATGTCTTTATGATTTTTATATTAATTTGGCAGGAGGTGCATTTCCTAATAATCCACGTGAAAGTTTGAATATTCTACCACTGTATCAATGATATCCTGAGGCTGTCATATTTTTTGGGGGGAAACACTTTCTTTCTTCAGTGAGAAATAAATCAGAATTGACTCATGACAAAAGAAAGTCCATAGGGCAAGGAGAGTTCATTCTGATAATGTTGAGCTCTTAATTTCTTTATGTTTCCTCCTTTTAAGAACACTGGTAGGTAATGGGATTTGCAACTTACACAGAGAGGATGGGACTTCTTTGGTTAGAAAGGAAAATGAATCTTTGGTTGAGCAGGACACAGTTTCTAGGGACGTGCTAGTGTATAATAAATGTTCTTAATAATGTTTGAAGGATCTACAATAAATGTAATTCCAATTTTAGTTTGAACAGAAATCATCTGGGGTATTGATTCCTAAATCCCACTCTGAGATTGTCATTATGCAGGATAGGCTGGGGTGGGATTCAGCAATTTACATTTTTAACAAGCTCCCCAGGTGAATCTAATGCAATGTGTCTGATGAAGACATTGGGAGAAACACTCACTTTTGGAATAATTAATTGACATTTTTTTTCTTCTTTTTTTCCTTTTCCTTCTTGGTTATCTTGCATCTTATGCTACCAGATTCCCTTTGTTTTATCTTATTTTATTTTATTTTATTTTTGCCTCTAGTAACTCTTTTGAAAAAAATTGTGGTAGGGACACTTAACATTAGATCTACCCTCTTAAGAAATATCTAAGTGTGTAATTCAGTATTGTTGACTATAGGTACAATGTTGCACAGCAGATCTCTAGAACTTAATCATCTTGTGTGACTAAAACTTCCCCATTTTGGGATTCCCCAGGATGTTTTGCTTTTGCAGCTTTGGTATTTCAATTCTTTAATCAGGTTATATTGTATGTAGGACTCCTGAAATGCATATATTCTGGTCCAATTAACTGTACCAAATTGATCTTTCTAAAAGATTTTTCTAAGAAGTATGAATTCAAAATTAATCTGAACTCTAACAAGATTCACATAATATGAAGCACTGAGGGAAATTAATACAGACAAAAATGAAGAGTTGATTTTTATCAGGCCATTTGAGAGAAAGTGTTCCTGAAGCAACACGTACTGAACGTGCCATGGAAATTGCTTAACTTCAGGTATCGTTCGCATTAATTGAAAATGTCAGCACAGCACTGCCACAGGGATTATTGAAGAATATGACATGCTGGGCATGGCCTGACAGGGAGCTCTTCTTGTGTCTTGTGTCTCTGATTCACAGTGCAAGGTTCCCTTTTTAGTTTCCTCATGTGCAGACCTGCGTGTGTGGTCACTAACCATTTACCGGAGGGAAGTGATTACATCTAAAAATAAGATATAACAAATCTGAGGGAGAGGCTAGGGTTTCAACTCTGGAGTCTGTGAAGTTGTCAGCAGTCTACTGTTAAACCTAAATATACGAAGGATAAATTGAGCCTTCTAATTGCTTTATTTTAACTCTATGGTATGCTTAATGATACTTGGGATATTGTTCCAGTTGGGACAGAATTCAAGAATGATACGGAAAGATTCAATACAACTTGAATTTTAAAATCTTGAAGCTATTAAGAATTCAGTTATTTCTTAGTCTTATCAGTTTTACTATTATGTTGAGATTATGAGTTAAGGCATATTTATATATTTTCATATTGCAGATAATCAATTTGAATGTGGCAGTTCAGCTAAGTTGTCAAAAGAGGGTAGGGAAGAGAACCATATTAAAAATATACATTATGCAGATCTTAAAACTTGTTTTAATCCGTTTCTTAAAACTTTCTGTTATGATAGAAGTTTATATGTTGAAAAATTAAAGGTTCCTCTTTTTGTTCTACTTTACTAAATCTGGTCTAGGGCCAAAGTACTGAGTTACCATCAAAAATAATAAAAACAGCAAACCAGAGTAAGGAAAAGCAGCAAATCCTCCCCCCACCCAGGGGCTCCTGGGTAGCTCAGTAGGTTAAACTCTGACTCATTGATTTTGGCTCAGGTCATGATCTCAGGTTATGAGATGAAGCCCCTCATCAGGCTCTGTGCTGGGTGTAGAGCCTGCTTGAAGTTCTCTCTCTCCCTCTCCCTCTGGTCCGCTCCCCCTCCCCCATCTAAAAAACAAAAAACCAGACTTGATAAAAGGAGAGATAATAGAATGCCATTTCTTTTTCTTATGGTAAAACATCAGGTTAAGTGTCTAGATGGAATTGATTATAAACTTAGCCCCTAGACCATGTGCATATACCTTTTAAAACTAGTTTTCTGTAAATTACAAGGAAAAACTGTTACTCTGAAATTTGGCTTTAATTAATTGACTATGTACACACCGCACTCTTAAACTCAGAGTAGGAAGTATGCTATCATATAGGGAATTTTATGTTGTGTTTTTAAGAATTCCTCATGTTCAATATGGTACCATATAACTGACAAATATACTTTGTAACTCCTAAATTTTTGAAGTGGAGGAAAGTTCCACAATTATTAAATAAAAATTATAGCTCCTAACCAGGTATTCTTTGGAGGAACAGCTTTGTATTAAAACAATGACAACAATAAACCCACAAGAAGCTGTGAGGATTTTGTGACCTTTTGTGACTTTTTTGTTAAAATAGCTGTGTTCTCATTTCTTTTTTTTTTTTCTTGGTCACTTTTCCATATTATTTTTATTATATTTTGGCATGATGACCTTTACCTATATTTGTTAACCAATGTTTTTCTCCTCGCCCAGGATACTCTATAATCCTTTATCAGAGGTGTTATCCAAGTACGAAATATACAGGAGGCCTGCAGGGAACCAGGAACAATAACATAAAAAGGCCTGCTTCCCCCTCAGCCCAACAGAGAGTCTGTTTTAGCCTTTTTTAAAAAAAATGTGAAACACCTAAAGTTTCTTCTTTGCTCTGTTTACGAAAACAGACCAGTACTGCATCTGTGGGAAATTGCTACTCTTCACCTTCCCGATTCTAATCTTGAAGCAAATGCCATATTATGGGTTTTGTCACTAACAGTAAGGAAAACAATTTTCCTTAATGGATGTTAGAAAAGAAGAGTGATAGGGGTGCCTGGGTGGCTCAGTTGGTTAAGCGTCTGACTCTTGGTCTCATCTCAGGTCTTGATCCACAGTCATGGGTTCGAGCCCCGAGTTGGGGTCCACACCCATAATCTACCCAAATTGGACCTAGCTGCCCTCCTTTCAGTAACCTTCCAATCTGGTGAGCTGCCCAGGTCCTTCAAAACAGGTCAAGAGGAAAGTGGGTCTGACAATCACCAACAACATCTTAGCAGGAATTTGTCAGAAACCTTTGCATTTGCTTTTCCAAAAGGTCTGTCGATTAAGGGTCCCCAAGTAGTACATCTTTTGTGGTGAAACTTTAGTAATTACTTTTGAAATATTCCGGAGAACCTTGGGAGTTTCACTGCAGCAGTGATTCTCCTCTGTCTACCTGATAGGATATTTGGATCTTATCAGTAGTTCTTCAAGGTACATGCACATTTACTCAAAAACTGTACTTTATTTTATATTAAAATCTATGTGTCAATATTTATAGAAGTTAACACATCCAACTTGTGATAGCCACATCTACTGCCTTGCCATTTGTATGTGATGGATCCCTAAGATTCATGTATTCAGATTTTTATTGTACCTTGAATCTTACCCCCAAATAATTAACGTTTAGTTTTCCTTTGTTTTGTTCAGATTTTCACAATAAAGCACATGTTCTAAACATGTGAAGCTATATTTGATTTTCATAAACTAAAGACTTAAGTGGGGAATTACTTTCATGAACATTGCTGGAAATGTTGAATTCTGTTCATTTCAAAGTGACAGGGTTATTACTTTGATGTCATCATATATTCATTAAGTCTTTGGAAGAATTTAAAAATAAGACATATACTGTTTCCAGCTTGGTGGTAGGCCAGCATACCTTCCCCTCATGATGAAAGCATCTTCGTAGGAACTCCCTTTCCACTGTCTTGAATTTGTTTTGTCAGACATCTGTTGGGCTTTCCCTACATACGTCGTGGAGAATTTAATCTTGTTTATTACCGTCATATAGTCATTCAAAGTCATTATAAAAATTTGATCAGAATTTCAGTTGTTTTGTTTTGCAAGAATGATTTTTAGCTTGTTTTTTACAGATATGCTGTTTTCTTCATGTTGAGGTACACACTAAGGGTCAATAAATCTTAGATGCTCAGTGTAATGAATTTTTACATATACATTTATACATCTGTGTAACTACCACTCAGATCAAATTATAGAACATTTCCAGAACCCCAGAAGGCTTTCCTGTATCTGCTTTCAGTTGACGTCCCACCAAGGTAATCCGTACCTTGACGTAAATTAGTTGTACAGTCTTTTGAATTTCATATAAATGAGATTATGCAGTCTGTATTCTTTTGGGAATGGTATTCTTTCTATTTAATAGTGTATCTGTGATATTGAGGTTGTTGCATGTGTCAAAAGTTTATTCTTTTTTATTGTACAATTTTTCATTGTATATACCACAATTTATTCATTTATTCTTTTGTCAGTGAACATTTGGATTGTTTCCAGTTTTATACTATTATCAATAATGCTACAATGAATATTCTCTTCTAAAAGGGTTATTTACACTCATTTTTTTTGTGCTCATTTTTCTTGGGCTGTTGAATTTCCAAGCCATAGAGTTCATGTATATTTAGCTTTAGTAAACACTGTCAGTTTTCTAAAGTGGTTGCACTGATTCCCACTCCTACAAGCAATGTGGGAGAGTTCTCTTGCTCCACATTCTCATCAAAACTTGGTGCTGTCAGTTTTTTAAGTTTTAGTCATTTAGCAGTATCTCATTGTGGTTTGACTTTGCATTTCCTTGATTACTAATGATGTTGAATACCTTTTCACATGTGGGTTGGCAATTTGGATCTTCACTTTTGTGAAGTGCTTAAATATTTTGTTCATTTTCAAAATAGAACTTTCAATATTTTTCTTTCTAATTTGTGAGAGTTCTTTGTATATTCTGGATATGATACATGATCAGATATATGTATTACAATAGTCTATGGCTCTTTTTCATTCTTTTAATATTGTCCTTTGATTTATAAGTATTTTAATTTTAATGAAGTCCGGTTTATCAGTTTTTTGTAATTGGTGCTTTCTGTGTCCCTTTAAGAAATCTTTGCTTCCTCAAGTTCATGAAGATCTTATGTTTTTCTGTAGTCCTTTATTGTTTTATCTTTCACAGTTAGGTTTGGTATCATCTCTAATTTATTTCTTTGCATGGTGTGAGGTAAGAGTCAAGGCTCAGTGTTTTCCTGTGTGGAGATCCAGTTCACCCACAAATATTTACTGGAAAGACCATCCTTTTCCCACTGAATTACAGTGGCTCCTTTGTGGTAAATAAGAGGACCACATATGCACAGGTCTGATTTTGGACTTTCTACTCTGTTCCATTGACCTCTTTATATGTGCGCTAATCCCACATTATAAAAATGTCTGGTATCTGATAGTGTAGTGAAGCCTGTCTTCGTTTTTGCCTTTACTATTCCAGTTTTTTAGAGTTCCATATAAATTTGAGAATCAGCTTGTCAGTTTCCCATACCCTGTTGGGATTTTAATTGGAATTGTACTGAATCTAGGGATAAAATGAGAATTGATGTCTTAACAATATTGAGTTTTCCAGTGTAAATACTTGGTTTATCCCTTCAGCTATTTAGGACTTTAATCTCCCTTGGCAGTGTTCTCTAATTTTCAATACAGTGATCTTGATGAGATGCTTGGTTTTTATAAAAATGACTATGATTTTGGGTAAAAATTTGGTAATGTTTACAAAGTATCCATTTACTATCATTTCAGACCTGCAGTCCTGTTAAGATCTCTGAGATAGGAATTTCCAAAGTAGTTAAGTAATCTCTAAAATTATTCAGTACTACAATTTCACATATGTAATTACAACTTTTAAATATGATTAAGTGGCAGTGCTATTAGAATCTGATTAATTTTTCTAGTTACGTATATTTAGATGATGCCCTGTCACCACCCCTGAAGTTCATGATACATTTGTTCTGGAGGCAAGGAAGCTTGAGATCAGGGTTTCAGCATAGCCAGGTTCTGTTGAGGGCTCTCCTCCTGGATTCCTTATATGGTAGGGAGTGGAGGAGCTCCTGTTTCTCCATCCCCCTGTAAGGACACCAGTCCCATCAGGAAGGCTCCACTTGTATGTCCTCATCCAAACCTAATTACCTCCCAAAGGCCCCACCTACAAATACCATCGCATTGGGGATCAAAGCTCCAACATATGAACTTTGGGGGGACACATTCAGTCCACAGCAGTCCTCTTCTGATCTAAAGTTTAATATCATCTGGCAAGAAAACCTTAATCAAATCTGTGTTCAAATATAGTATTAGTTCATTTGTTTTAATATTAGAACATATTTTGAATATAAAAATTTAATGATGTTAAAGCTAGATAATTTTCTAATTTCAAAAATGTATAGCAACAATTAGAAAGAGTAATATTGTAATAGTAATAATAATAATAATTATAGCTAACACAAGTGTTGACTCTGTACCAGGCATATGTAATCCTCACAAACATACTCTGAGGTGGGTAATATTCTTATCCTTGATCTATACAAATTTAGTAAAATGGTTTATTATTTTCATTTTATCTTAAGTTTCTAATTGTATTGTCTGATTCAAACTTATTTGAAAAAATAGATTAAAAATGCAGTGCACATCTTCAATTTTCAATTTTTTTTAAATAGAAAGACAGTGTCCTTTACTGAGAACAGAGGGACATCAGTTTACCCAGGACAACAGAGATAAGCTTGAAGTTTCAGGTAAGCATTATAATCCTTTGCAAAGAAGTGTTTGTATGAAATTCTCACCATATGTGTATTATATCGTAAGTGATTTTTTGACATTGTAATTTAAGATGATAACATCAATATGAGAAATTAAAAAGAAAGAAGATAAATGATGTGGAAAAAAGTGTTAAGAGCAGAGTACTATATTAACTAAGAACAGCTCAGCCTCTTGGAGGAAAAAAAAGTTATTTAAAATTATAGAAGTGTTGTATCCATTGTAGAAATTTTGAAAAAAGAAAAGGAAATTTATGAGAAAGTACTCACTTACCCAAAGATAGCCAGGAGTCCCATTTTGGTGTACCATTCCTCTTTCTTTCTCTGTCTTCCTTTCTCCTCCCTCTCTTCCTCTCTCACACACATACATGTAATCATTAATACATATATTGAATTTGAAATCAAAGCATTGCCTCACATCAATATATATTCTTCTAAGGCATGATTTTTTTTAAAACAAGACTGCTTAAATTTCAATTCAATTGCTGTCATATTTTTTACTTAACTGTTTTTCTGTCTTTAAACATCAGAAATGCTACAATGAGCTGCTCTGATTATTTTCTTAGGATAATTGCTAGGTCAAAGAAAATTAATATTTGAGTCTTTTGAAACATATTTCATCCTCCTGTATACATACTAAAAGGAGAAAATTGAAATCAAGTAAGGACAACAAAAAAAGTCCTATTTAAAGATATCAGTATCTTTGTGGGTTTCCTAAATTTAACAAAACTACTGGATTAAATCATTTGTCACATTTTATAGGTTTTGACCTAGGAGAGAGCTTTTCTCTGAGACGTGCATTTTGTGAAGGTGATAAAACCTGTTTCAAGTTGGGAAGTGCATTTCTTATTAGGGATACCATGTAAGTAAAATCATTTTTCTTTACATTTTAATAATACTATACAAACTATTTTCTAAGGAAATTCCAAATAATTTGTTTAAAAAATAAAAATTTTCTCAATAGTATTGTACTTACTTGAATGCTGTGGTAAGTGAGTTGTTTTTATATTTGTTGTTTTTAATAATCTTTGCAATCTGATCTCATTCTATGGTATAAATGCCATTCACCAATACAGATACAGGTGTAATCTTTGCAGAATAGTAATTAAATCCATTTTTTAAAATTTTATTTTATTATTTATGTTAATCACCATACATTACATCATTAGTTTTTGATGTAGTGTTCCATGATTCATTGTTTGTGCATAACACCCAGTGCTCCATGCAGTACGTGCCCTCTTTAATACCCATCACCAGGCTAACCCATCCCCCCACCCCTCCCCTCTAGAACCCTCAGTTTGTTTCTCAGAGTCCATAGTCTCTCATGGTTCATCTCCCCCTCTGATTTCCCCCCCTTCATTCTTCCCCTCCTGCTATCCTCCTCTTCTTTTTTTAACATATAATGTATTGTTTTCTTCAGAGGTACAGATCTGTGATTCAACAGTCTTGCACACTTCACAGTGCTCACCATAGCACATACCCTCCCCAATGTCTATCACCCAGCCACCCCATCCCTCCCACCCCCCCACTCCAGCAACCCTCAGTTTGTTTCCTGAGATTAAGAATTCCTCACTAGAGGGGCGCCTGGGTGGCTCAGTTAAGCGTCTGCCTTCGGCTCAGGTCATGATCCCAGGGTCCTGGGATCGAGCCCCGCATCGGGCTCTCTGCTCTGCAGGAAGCCTGCTTCTCCCTCTCCCACTCCCCCTGCTTGTGTTCCTTCTCTCGCTGTGTCTCTCTCTGTCAAATAAATAAATAAAATCTTAAAAAAAAAAAAAAAAAGAATTCCTCACTAGAAGGTATTATGCTAAGTGAAATAAATCAATCAGAGAAAGACATGTGTCATATGATCTCACTGATATGAAGAATTAAATCCATTTTGAATAAGTATTATTTATGTTTAAAATAGATATAACCAAAGTAAGATTTTCAAATGTGAACTTTAAAACATAAGACACAATGTAGAGTTAGAGACAAAAGACTGGTATTTATTGTAATCATTTCTACATTTATTATGCTTCATGATAAATTAAAACAAAAGAACATAGCCCTTAGGTATTCCTCTTCTATATTGTGTAGAACACATAGTAACATAAGATGATAATGTGACTATAAGATGGTCTTGATACACATTGCATTTCAAAATTGAGTTACCTGAGTTTTCCTTTGTTATCTTTACTATTCATTTTCTACTGATAAGCCTGAGATTAAAAAAAAAAAAAAAAAAAAAGTATCATGTGCTATTAAATACTGACATTGGTCAGCCACTAATCAGGACAATAATACTTCCCCCTATGGTCTACATGTGATTGGAGGATGGTTACAGAGTAATTCAGAAAGCTTGAGTCATCCAAAAGGCAGATAGAACATATATGGTCATGATATTTGGTCTTTGAGTCCAAGATGAACATTCCAGTTTATGAATACACTGCAGTGAAAAAGCATTAAAACTCTGGTTTAATACCCAACACAGATGTTTTTGTGTGAAAACATATATGGATGCTTTCACTTCTTGATGAGGAGCCTAATATTTAGGTTACCAGACAGGGTTGTTGAGAATCTTCGCATTTGAATTCTCAAAGGGAAATAGCATTAGTCATCTTGTTGCCTATCCTCAGATGCGCTGTGTAAACTAGCTCCCTCACTCACTTTTTCCCTGAGAAAACTTTCTTTTAAACCTTCTATTTTGTGATACTTTAGATGCATTTAGTTTAATGATGTGGTTCCTTAAAAGTAAACTGCCCATTAATTGGTAAGAAATAAGAGTGTTAAGGAAGAGAGTCATCTGCTCTTGGGCTAGGATGGGTGATCATCAGGTGGGGCATTTCGGCAGATAGGGCCGTACAGGTCTGTGCTGCTGTGGGCAGCTTTTAGGCGGCTTCATACGTAGGCATTAACCCTCAGCGTACAGCAGGTCTGTGTTTGGCCATTCATATCCGGTAAAGAAAAGTCAATATGTATCTCTTATATAGAGAGATTTAGATGTTTTTTAACTAGTAGTAGATAACTTTAATTAAAGAATTTAAGAACGGCAACAAATTCTGTTCCAAAAATTAAGGTGCATTTTCTTTCCTGCCTTCTTCCTGACAATTTAAACTCCTGTAATTCTGTCCATGTGGCTAAAGGATTGGAGGGAAAACTTTAAAATTCACTGGAACTGAATATAAGAAGATTTAGCTAATTTTAAGTAGTTACCCTGGAAATCTTGCTGTCACATTTAGGCAATGCTATTCCCCTTTGAATATGTGTGATAATAGATATCAGCCACAACCTGACACTTAGTTTCCGACCTTTAGCTCTAAATCATTGCATGATCCCTGGGCTATCAATGTAAGTAAATTCCCTGGCTCTGCAGAGCAGAACCCTGGTACCTCTACTGCAGGAAACTGGAGGGTATCTGGTTAAGCTGACTAGCCAGTGTCAAGTAGCTTGGCTCATCTCCATTTACATTTCACTCATTGAGCCAAGTATGGTAGGATGCTTCTCTTGCATGATGCCATTTTGATTTTTCAATGAGACTGGAGTAAAGTTGCAGCTATTTATGTGTTTGTAAATAGGCTGCCTTGCAGAATCAGTATGGGAAAAGGCACATGCTATTTTGTATGAAAAATGAGGATTCTTGCTGTACTTGAGATGATTTTTATAGTTCTGTCATCTTCCAGGTGAGATTCATGAGGGGAGAGATTTAAAGAGCATGTTAGATACTATTGGGTACCCTCAGTGCCTTGAGCCTGGCTTAATATGGGAATCCCAAGGGCGACTCTTGAAAGGGCCCTTCAGATAAGCATTATTACACACTTAAAGGTGACACTGGCTCAAGGAACATCTGAGGGGCTTTATATGTTTTGTTTTATTTTAAATTTGTGTCCATTTCTTCATTTCCTTGGAATAGCAAATGAAAGTATTTATTAAAAGATTCTGGGTGGTATGCTACCTAGTTTTTTGGAACTATCTTTTAGAGGAGATTTCCTTGGCTTCTTGTATCTCCAAGTTTCCCTGTCTGTGCAAAAGAAATAATTCATTATTTCTATATATATTGAGAGCTGTATCCCAGATAATCATAACTCTGATTATCTTTAAATTGTGTTTTGGCAATTATCAGGGCAAAGTGGTGAGGTTTTGCACACAAAACATGCACATACTATGGAGCTCCTTATTTTCTTGGTATAGTATAGTTCTTATCTTTCTTTAGTTGCTTCTATAGAAACATGTTTTAAATAAAAATGTCTCAAATAACAAAATAAAAATGTCTTAGTAGTTGAATATTTTAGAAAAGCTGATAAATGTTGAATTCCTATATGCTGTTGATTCTGAAGGGGCAACACTCCCTTTTTTGACTTGCCAATGGGGAAATCATTTGATTTCAAATGTAGCAGGGAAGTTAATTTCCTTGATTTATTATTGAATTCAAGGATAGTAAAGAGCCTTATTTCTTAGGTTCTGTGACTGATAGCTAGTGGCTCGAGAAGGATTCTGAGGCCATATTAGGTTCAGCAGATTAGAATGCTGTGACCCATTAGCAAAAAGAGGGAAGACAGGAGAGCTTATACGTGTTTCCAGTCTGTAGTCTCTCTGACTTAGGATGATTCCTGTGAGCTGGTGTCTTTTGCAACTGAAACAGTTCCTAAGAGTGAGGGGAAATGAGGCTATGTGTGAAAAGATAATCAAAGATAATCAACACAGATTAACTTTAATAAGATTTTATGAGCTTGGATAGTATAGCTAGACACAGTGGCGTAATTGACAGATATGGTCCCCTTAGCTTGTGTTGTAAATAAATAAATCTCCAGTGAAGAGGAATCTTCTCTCTCTCTCTCTTTCATTAAATTAGTTGTTGCTTTCTGGAAGCAAGGGCTATTTAGTTTCACAGCTTTACATGGGAAAAAAAGAGCTGGTAGGAGCTATTTTCATTTGCATTTTGTTTTTTAAAAAACATCATAACCCTCCACAAGTAGAAAATGCCAAATTATATATTTGTAAGATGGGTAGTGTTTTTTAGGAGTTGTTCAAGTTCTCTGAACCTTAACAGTTCCCTTGGAAATAATCTTAAATGTGGGGAAAGCTGCTTTGTATATTGTAGCATGATCTATACCTTGTCTGTACTAGTGTTGAAAGACTCACTCCATGCTCAGGTCTTTTCTACATGGACCTTTACATTACGTCCAGATTTTTATCATTATAAATAATGCCACAACATCTAGGAAAGTTGTTTTTCTCAGTGTTTAGAATTATTTACATAAGATTGATTTTTCACAGTGGAATTACTAGTTCATTTTTAGACATCTTGATATATACTTCTAATTATGTTTCATCATTGTTTTATCCTTCTATTCTGTATAATACCCAATATCTTCAGTAGCATTAGACATTATCATTTAAAGATTTTGTCATTAAGTTTTGTTTTTTCAACTAAAGGCTTGTAGCAATTACAAATAAAAGCTGTAGCTTACTATATAAGTATTAGAGGTTCCTGAAATATTTCTCTTCTGCTAAAGGGTGAATAAGAGGTAACATTCAATAGTCACTGTAGTGAATGCAGGGTAGTATAGAGCTCCCCCATTTTTAAAAAAGATTTTATTTATTTGTCAGAGAGAGAGAGGCAGACAGAGGGAGAAGCAGGCTCCCCACTGAGCAAGGAGCCAGATGTGGGACTCGATCCCAGGACACTGGGATCATGACCTGAGCCGAAGGCAGACGCTTAACCGACTAGTCACCCAGGCATCCCTAGAGCTCCCCCTTTTTATTCAGTAAGCATTTAGTGAGCTCACTATGGACTGGGCACTTTACTAGGCTCTGGGATTACAATGGTGAAAGAATTTGGGTCTAGTCTTGCCTTCTGGAACCTGCTGGAGAGACACATGATGCAAGGAAAAACTGCACTTCTCTCTTGACTTGACCAAGAAGAAACTGAGATGTGTTGCCTTCTGTCATCAAGCATCGGCCATGGGAATCAGTGCCACCACCCCTTCTCTTAGAAAGGCTAAACTTTCTTTAGCATCCCACACAAGGCTGATTTTCAATCTTTCCCTCATAAGGGCTGTTTTTCCAACCCATCTTTCATTTTTATTGTTCTTTGGGACCTCTCCAAGTTCTCAAAACCAGTTAGAGTCCGTGGCTCAAAATGATGTTTAGAACTACTGAAACTTCTAATTTCAGGAGGATTACTTCACAATTCCATTGAACTATAGAGAATGACTATTTATGCATCCCTTGGGTTTTCATATGGGCCATCCTATCATTTTGTAGAGAAGAAGTTTCCCATGTAAGGAAAAGTGACTTAATTAAAAAGTTGTCCAGCTGTTTATGTGAGATTGAATGACTCTTACACATAATACTTATGTTATCACTGTATTTCCTTAATTATAGTTTGCCACACCAAAAATGTGAGGTGAATCATTAAGTCATACATTCTTTTTTAAAATATATTTTTAAGGATTTTATTTATTTATTTATTTGTCAGAGAGAGAGAAAGAGAAAGAGAGAGCACAAGCAGGGGGAGCAGCAGGCAGAGGGAGAAGCATGCTCCCTACTGAGCAAGGAGCCCTATGTGGGACTCGATCCCAGGACACTGGGATCATGACCTGAGTTAAGGCAGACACTTAACTAACTGAGCCACTCAGGCGTCCCTAAGTCATACATTCTTTTTTTTTATTATTATGTTATGTTAATCACCATACATTACATCAGTAGTTTTTGATGTAGTGTTCCATGATTCATTGTTTGTGTATAACACCCAGTGCTCCATGCAGAATGTGCCCTCCTTAATACCCATCACCAGGTTAACCCATCCCCCCACCCCCCTCCCCTCTAGAACCCTCAGTTTGTTTTTCAGAGTCCATAGTCTCCCCCTCCGATTCCCCCCCTTATTCTTCCCCTCCTGCTATCTTCTTCTTCTTTTTTTTTTAACATATAATGTATTATTTGTTTCAGAGCTGTACCTCTGAAATAAGTCATACATTCTTAAGATGAAAAGAAAAGCCTGATAGGTTCACAATGACTGGATTCTTTAATTCATACAATATAACCAAATTACATATATTAGATAGAACGGAATTTTAAGAGAATGATTATGCAGATTTTAAGACTGCATGGAAATATTTACATCCCCAACCCAAGAACCAATCACAAGAATCTGTTATTTTTTTCTGAAACATTTAGGGATGCTGATATATTCCGGTAACAAATTGCTTTGTATAGAAATGGCTACTAAAATGTAATATAATATGAAATATTATTAGTTTAGTATTTCCATTTACCAGTTTTGGAAACATTTAATATTATCATCAAATTTAAAGAAGTTGTGATTTTTGTCCTTCAGATTTCATATAATTCAATAGTGTTTAGGGAATGGTAAAGAGTATCAGTAATTGATCATATGTGTAGAGATTCTACAATATTCATACCTATTTTATTTTATTTTTGTTTTGTTTTATTTCATTTGTTTTATTTCAGAAAGAACATTTAACATGCGATCTACCCTCTGAACACATTTTTAAGTGTACAATATATTTTTGTTATTGACTATAGGTGCCATGTTATACAGGATGTCTTTAGGGCTTATTTCCCATTTTATTATGGCTAATTGTATGAAATTATCTTATCTTAAAATGTCCTTATGCCAGTTACCTTGAGAGTAGTGAGGTGCCAGTTAAATATACTACTTAGGAGTCATAATAATGCAAATGTCATCATAAAGTAATAAAATTAAGGTGTTCTGTTTTGGTAATTACTTGGGCCAATTTGACAGGCATTGATTAATCTACTGTTAGATTATATATTTGATTTTTCTTCCCTCTTCACTCATCTTTTTATCCAATAAATCAAATCTTGTAAGCGATAGCAGAGCTTTTGCTTGGGTGGGAGTTGTAAGTATATATCTGTGGAGTGTGCACTGCAGGTTTTCAGAGTATAGAAAAGAAAGAAGGCACCTACTTCCAGTCATCATTAATCTTATTTGACCCATAAAATGCTGTGAGGATTAATTAGTTATTAACCTTAGGTGGTTGCAAATGTATTGCTTTTATAATGGCTATAAACTTAAATTTAAGCATGATCTTAAATTTATAAATTAGCCAGAGAATTGACTATAGTAATGCATGATGTTTTGTTATACTAGTGCTTAAGAATAACTTTTTAAGAACTTGACAGGTTTTTTGTAGATTTTTCAGACTCTGTGTTTCATAAAATAGCACTGGATAGTCTAATCTCCATTCTCAGACACAGAATCAGATAGTGAAATTCAATTTTAATTTCAATGATAAACTTTGAAATGTATGTCAATCAAGGAAGAATAATTGTGTCAGCTAATAAACTATTAATTTATTATCATTTCAATTCCTTCAACTTAACCATGAAGGGTAATCAGAAAATATGCGGGGTAGCCAAAAGTTGCTTATGTTATTTTATGTGACTCACATAAACTTGGTATACCTTGTCTATTGCCTCATTTTAATTAACACTTACATTTCCTAAAATACATGTGTTCCAGATTAGGTGAAATTTTTATAATTTTAAGCTAAAAGTAATATATTTGAATAATTAATAATTCCTCTCACCATGGCTATATCCATGTAATTTAGAAGCAGTCACAAGTTCAGTGAAAATTTCAATTAATATGGACACGCGTGGTAGCGCTGGGCAGAATTATCTGTTTGGTTGAAAACGAGATTGAATTGGCCAGATGTTTTGCAGCAAAGGTATTTCTCATATGTGAACCATCTCCCATCTCAGCTTCTTCTTTCTACTTCAGAATTTCCCTGCCTCAGCTGTCCTCTCTAGAGGCAACCCTTCTGTTTTAACCCCTTCACTTGTGCTCTTAATCTTCTCCCTGCCAGCCTCCTCTAATACCTTGATCCACCCATGATCCCCTTCGCTCTTCTGTTTTCAGTGTCCCTCTCCACAGTATCCTGGCCTCTTAGTCTACAAATATATACTTAATCCCTTTCTGTTCTAGAAACATTTTCCTTTGACAATCCTTTTTACTCCCAAACTTCCCAAAGGAATGTTACTGACTACTTTTACTTCCTCACACATCCCTTAACCCCCTTATATCTCACCAGGGCTTCTTGAACACTGTGGAAATTTCTTTCAAAGTTGCTGGTGACCACTGTCCTGTCTCGAATACCCCTGACCTAAGTATTTCTCTACACTGCCTTTCTGTATCCATTTCTCTCTGTCATATTTCTGCCCGTCATTTTTGCTGATTTGAATCTTATATATCCTAGAAAGTTTAGTACACACCCTACCTTCTAAACACAGTCCTCACTGATGTCTGCAAGCAAAATTCCTTCTTTTTGAGTGGTTCAATATACTTTTCATGTAACGCTGATCTCATTCTGGCTCAGATAATCTAAATGTTCCCAGGTCTCATTAGTATTAAGTTCCAATGATGTCATATTAACATCAGTGCCTGAATTGTGATGATTCCTACTTCCTACCTGCACAGCTGTAGAACCTCAGCCCCCTCTTAAAAACAACTCTTGTTATTTTGGGAGCCCCAAGAGTGTTGCATACGTGCTCATGTTCAAAAGAAAGTACACTCTTGTCCGTGTATTCTAATCTCCTTGTTTATGCACGTCACCCTTGCTTTTACTGGGAGTCCTCTCCATGAAAATGCCCCTTCATGGGCCCTAGCCGACTCCTATTCATGGCTGCTCATCCTCAGCCCTCAGGTACCAGAGTTGCTCTGTGGCTTACAGATGAGTGGGGGGTGTGTGTACGCTCTGAAGGGTGAAGGCATCAGTTCAATGATCCTCTAACTGTCACCTGGATCTCAAGTCTATGCCCAAGGCTCAGGGCTGCACAGTGTATTTAACAAATGTAATTCAGTCAACTCCTGGCATTCTTTTTTCTGTGGCACTCAAAAAGATATGGACTAGGCATTCCTCCCTATTATCTTTACATTTCTATCTCTCTTCTAATTTACCCATGATAAGAATATAAAATTCCCTTTGTGGGCACCTGGGTGGCTCAGTCAATTAGGCATCTGCCCTCAGCTCAGGTCATGATCCCAGGGTCCTGGGATTGAGTCCCGCATCGGGCTCCCTGCTCAGCGGGGAGCCTGCTTCTCCCTCTCTCACTCCCCCTGCTTGTGCTCTCCCTCTCTCTCTCTGTCAAATAAATAAATAAAATCTTTAAAAAAATTCCTTTTGTTTATGAGGTATACAGAATAAATATTTTATAATATACTGTCCCTATTATTTCTCAGTTCAGCTCTGATGGCCGTGAAAGAAGAAACTCTAACGAAGTATTTCATTTGATTCCCAAATGACACGGAAGACTCACTACATGCCAGGCACTGAGGATTTAAAGATAAATAAAGACATGGTGCCTGGTGTTGAGTTATTTATGTCTGGGAAGATAGATATATTGACAATTAGCTGTTATGGAATATAGTAGCAATCTTTAGATGTAGGTATACAGATGAAGAGATGAATAGAGAAAACCATTTTGAAGGAACTAGGGAAAGTTTCACAGAGGATGTGTAAGGTAGAGGCTTGAAGGGTAAGTACAGATTTGCCAGGTGAGCCAGGGGGCCAGTGTGTGGTAGTTGGAGTATCATTTAAAGGTCAAGGTAGTTTGAAGAATGGTGAGAAATCCTGTGTGGTAGTGAACACAGGTGGCAAGAGTATCTGTGGGGTGGAGGAGGCTGAAAATGGAGGCTAAGATGCTGTTCTGAGTGGACTTATGTGCAAGGCTAAGGGGTTTGAACTTTATATAAAAAATAAAGTGAAAGGTGAAAGATTTCAACGATCTGAAGAGAAGCCACAGTATATCAATTATACCTCAATAAAACTGTTTAAAATAAAGTGAAGGTGTGAGAGCAATAGCATTACATTCTAGGAAACAAAGAAAGGAAGGAAGGAAGGAAGGAAGGAAGGAAAGAAGGAAGGAAGGAAGGAAGGAAAGAAGGAGGGAAGGAAAGAAGAAGGAAAGAAAGAAAGAAAGAAAGAAAGAAAGAAAGAAAGAAAGAAAGAAAGAAAGAAAGAAAGAAAGAAAGAAAAGAAAGAAAGAAAAGAAAGAAAGGAAGAAAGAAAGAAAGAAACAACTGAATATATGCCCCTGGGAACATCACAGCTTTCAGTTAGGTCCGAAAAATCCTGAGGCAGAAGGCAAGCCCCCAGACTCAGGAAGGACACTTCAGTTTTCAGAGGACCACTTCGGGGTGGGGTCTGACCCAGGATTTATGTTCTTTTTTGGGTGGAGACGTCTGAAAAAATTAGCCTTCCAAGCCTTTCTGAAGAGCAGCCCTAGAGAGGTCCATCCTTGATTTTCATTATCTGAGTGTCATATAGCAGAAGGGCTTGTTTTCAATGGGAAGTTATTTACAATGTCAGGATGAACAAGTGCTAATCATAACAGACATATGATTATCAGAGAGTCATCCAAGCTTTGTTTTCCCATTAACAATCTATCTGTCTGAATCCCCTTAGTAAGCAAGCACAAAAAGGCTAAGATTTCAGAGTCTGTGTCTGTGGAGCTCAAACATCACCCACCCAGCTTGCGGCGAAGGCATTTCAGACAAACCTTCCAGGCCCTGCTAGCCAAATTGCTTGTAACGTGACAGGTGATGGTGGGTGTCAGCTGGGAAAGAAATGACTTACTATAAACTCCAAGCATCTCTCACTTCACTCTCAGGAAATGTAACTTGTATCATATTTCTCTTCCTGGAAGATATTCAGCAAGTCAAAGGCCCCATTGATACTTGTAAACACGGAAGTTCTTCATAAACTCTTCCTCATGCTTATTTAGAATGGAAGCATTAATTTAGAAGCCAGTTCTTGATATTTAAAAATAGATTTTTTCCAGTTAGCCATTTCATTTTAATAGCAAAAAAGTAAATAAAGGTTGGTCTTGCTAAATATGATCTGGAAAACTCACTTCATCCCTACCAAAATAGCCCTTTTAAAAAAAGGGCTTTGCTTCAAGCCTTGTGCTATGAGCTAGTTGAAGAATTACCTTTGGAACTGTTGTAATTAGTAACTAAATTTTTTAAACACTTTGCTATCCAAATATATAGCATGCTTGATTTTGGGAACACCATATACAAAATGAAATTTCTCTAGAATAATTATGTTCTCTTTTCAGTTTATGAGCACTGAAATTATGAAAGCTTTTTACTCTTTATATCTCCTTTTTTTTTACCTTTCACTTCTTGCCTCACATTCCTTATTATTTAGTTAGGTAAAAGAACAAAAAAGAAACTGGCAGTCATGTTTTTTTCTTACTAATCCTCTTTTATTCTGCAGTTTGGTTTTTGTCCTTTATTTTTTCTATACATGAGACAGAGATGTCACTTGCCATATTACAAACTATGGTCCTTCTAGGAATACTGAACAAATACATCAACTTGAACTTGCTGTACAATGAAATTACCAATTACTTAATATACAAAGATGTAAAGAAATTTATGAGCTTCATTATGGTCTTTATTTTTCTTGACAAGAAACCGCCAGGGCCTAGTCATGGAAAATAAATGAGATCCACTCCCTGATTCCATCTCCCCCCTATAAAACAACTTTATCAATAAGTATTTGCACACACTTTCAAAGAGTGAATTATTTTTCGTTTTGTGATTTTTCATGCTTGCAGTGCTCCCCATCTAGAAGGGAGTATGAAAAAGCAGTTTATCCATTTAAGGTAGTTCTTACTGGTTTCTCATTAACTGGACAGGCATTCCTGGCTGTCAGCTGACATCCTTCTGTCCCTGAGAGACCAGACTTCAACTTTATTAAGTTAACTTTGTGTATAGCTATGTTTGACATTGATTTCACACCTCGGGATGAATGGGATAGAAGTTACACTTACACATCCCCATGCCAGGAAAGCATTAATGTAGGATCAGTGCTAAAGGTTCTCCTTCCATAATCATTTGAAATAGTCACATTTATGATAATTATTTTCACTTTTTAAGGAATTGTTGGTCTTCTTTGTCAGGTTACCATTCTATTGATGTTCTTCCTAAGGTATTAAAATCCCAATATATTTCCTCACCAGTAGGATAAACACCAAGGCACTTTTTATCAGAACACTTCATGCTTTTCTTCACATTGCATAATTATTAGTATATATGCTATTCTCATAATTTTTACTACTTCCTGAAAATTGTACTCATTTTTTAAAAAAATGCTTGGTGATAAATCCTAATTTTTCTAAGAAATCATCTCTAAGGAATATAGAAAAAATACTCCTGACTGGTTATCACCTTTGTAGCATGGATATCTTTCTTAAAACCCAACAGATCATAGCCCTCTTTTAAAGATATTACTGTGTAGTTTCAATACTTCCTGATCTGTGCTCAAAGTATGATTAAGGGAAGGAACTGTAATAATATTCCCTTCATGGTTACTGGTTACCTAAAATATGCAAATGTCATAATGAATGCTTTGCTCTGAGCCCCAAGTATAATTTATTGTTGTTGTTAAATATTACCATGATTGTAAACATTTTAACTATTCATTTCTTGATACTAATATTTGATATTTATATTCCCCTCCCCCCATCTCACCTAGTACTCAGAAAAGTAGTTTTTTTCACTCCCCTAGAGTTGCATAACATTACTTTTAAGTCAGGGCAGTAATGATGAGGGAAATTTTATTCTTAACCCAGAGGATGCAAGCAACTTGATATACTGGAAAAAACTGACCTTGGAATTAGAAGTCCCGAGTTCAAGTTCCATCCTGACCTCTGTCTGGCAGAGTGATGGTGGGGGCAATTATTTAACCTCTGTGGCTTTAATTTTTCATTTATGAAATGAGATGCTTGATCTAAATCACTCTAAAAGTTCGCTTCAGCTTTACGACCATAGAACTACAGGAAACTATTAATGTGTGGCTTCTTCATTTGAAACATTTTCAAACACTGGAAGACTTCTGCTGAAGGACACTTTTGATGACATCTTCCTGGGGCAGCTGTTCAATTTTGCTATAACCTGTAGAGATTTTAAATTTCTTTTTGAAAAAAGAACACTGATTGTGTTTGTTCATGGACTCATTTTGTGTCAAGCTGTTTGATTGACCTGCTTTACATCATATGGAGCTTGATTTTTTTCCTTCTGTTTTCCTGCTGAACGTGATGTGGCATAGTCTTAAAGGCCTTAACTTTAAAGCATTATGCAAATACAGTGTTTTGCACATGCCAGGACTGGTCATATATATCATGGTGGATTTTCCATTAATGGAGTAAATTTTTATTTGTGCTTCCTATATGCCAGATACCAGTCTAATGGTTGATTTAGAGCAACAAGTCTGGCAGAGCCCCTATTTTCATGGAAATCACATTCTAGTGGTTGCAGACAGGCAATTCGTGTGTAAACCAATATATATATTTTTTTAAAAAGTTGGGTAGTTATAAGCCTATGAAGAAAATAAAACAAGGTAATATGTTAGGGAGTAACTGAAGTGAGAACAGCTGTTGACCTTCCAGAAGAAGTGACATTAGAGCTAAGATCTGAATAGCAAGGAGAAGCCATCTAAGTGACAACTTCTGGGAATAACCATCCTGTGTTTTGAGAAAACAGGAAGTACAAAGGCCCAAGACCTCAATGAGCCTGGTGTGCTCAAGGAACAGAGTTCAGGTCACCTCGCCTGGAGTATGGGTGTCACACAGAGACTGGAATAGGAGATGACGTGTCAGAGAAGGCAGGGGTCAGAACAGATAAAGCCTTGTGAGCCATGATCAAGGATGTGCACACTTTATTCTAGGAACCAAAGGACATTGTAGGAAGGCTGTAAGTAAGGGAGGGATGTGGTCTGATTTACATTTGAAAAGGGCATCCTACAGGGCTAGCCTGTAATGGAGGGGAAAGAGGGAGAACAAAACCATCACAGGAGTCCTGAGGAAAGAAGGTGGCAGCTTGGACTAGTGAGTGACAGTGGAGCTAAAGAGAAGTAGAGAGAGTTGGGATCTATGTTGGTGGTAGAAACAGTAAGACTTGCTGATGGTTGGATATGATGGAGGAAAATAAAGGAAAGGTAAGATTCAAGAATGACTTTTAGGCTGGAGACGATTGGGCATGCCTTTTATGGAGATGTGGAATTCTGGTAAAGGGATGTGTTGAATGAAGTTCAATTTCAGTTATTTAATTGGAGATGCCTTTAAAATCCAAGTGGAGAGGCCCAGTAGAGAGGTAGGCATGTGAGTTGACAGCACAGGCAAGGAAAATTGTCAAGGTTTGTCTCGGTTCCATCTCCCCTTTGGCATCACCTTTCTTTTTGGAACTTTCTTCTCATACTCCCAGTGCCTTAAGATGACGTTTGTGTTGCCCAGGGATCAGGACAATGACATTTCAGTCTTCTAACTCAGGGGCATTTCCTGCTCTGGATTTATTCCTCCCTCTCTGTGTCTTCTCTGTTAACTTCCTTGCTTTATCACAATCTCATAGATCTCTGTTCTGTTCTTTCCAAGGTGAGGATTAATTATTAGACCATTTGTTAGTATTATGTGACCAGTTTCTAGGGACTATTTTAGGGGTAACAGAGCTTATGTTTTATAAACACAAGCATTTTCCAGAGAGGAAGAAAGCTCTAATAGTAGAGTATTAGGTGTTTTGGCTTGTCAACGAAAGTACTTCATAGTTAGGGAGAATCTCTGCATTCATACCATGTATACAAAAGACAGTGAATGTACAATCTTATTTAATAACAATTACACATACACAGAATGATTAAATGTTTTCCCCACCTCATGCCAAGATCTTTCCTGTAATATAGATATGTTTTAGACATCATTATTTTATTTATATTTCTTAAAGACTTTAAATAAATTCTGACCAGCAAAGGATTTTTCATTAATCAAGTGAGAAAGAAGATCTAGAGAATGTGAGCAGTATGCTACGTAGTACAAATACAGCCCATTCTTAAAGTCCTGTGTAGTGAATTCCTTCATGTTTAATAAAATGTTCATTTGTATCCAACTTCATGAGTACAGGGACTAGTACTTTGTAATTAGATATTCTGTTTGAAGCATATGGAGAAAATATCAGGAAAAGTGTATTTTAATTTGAAGTTTCTTTCATCTTGTCCTACTGCTTCAGTGACTGAACCATTCTGAAGGCTTTAGATTGGGAGTTATAGACTTCTGTGACTTTTTACCTCCATAATAGAAAAAAAATAATATTTGTTATTGTTAATTCTCCCTCATTTCTGACCTTGAAGAATATCAGATTAATTTATAGTTCACTTTAAAGAACAGGATTATTTTTTTCTAACCTGAAAATAGTAGTGTTGTTTTACAAATGATCATTAATACAATTTATGCTCACTGTAAAGATTGAGGAAGTAGTGAAAATATAAAGAAGAAAATTTAAAAATCTCTCTTAATTTTAACACTGAGAGGGAAGTACTGTAATGTTAAAATCTTTATGAAATCAGTTTTTTAGCGGGGTCAAATCTCACTGGTTCTCAGAGCTGGACATTGCCTTCTGCCATAGCTATACTATGTTATAAGAAGCCCTACTTCTGATTCTCTGCCACTTCCCTTAGAGTTTAATAGTGTTTCTTTCCATGTGATGATTGAACAGAGGGCTGCTATACGTAGAGAACATCAGAGAGCAGGTGAAAACTATATTTTAGATTTTTTTCAACACTGAAATAAATTACAAGTTCAAAGGAGTCTAAAATATGTGAATTACAAGGCTTCAGAGACACTCCAGATTATATCTAGAACTAGTGCTCTCAGGGGCTGAGTGTAAAGAGGACTCCACAAGCAGCAAATTTCCTTTGGCACCGTTGGATAATTGGGAATGACTTTAGTTTGGCTCTCAGTGACTTTTACTTAGTCACATTAAAAAAATTGATTTTAGATTGAACATTTTGTTTATTTGGTATATTTCTACTCTCACCTGTCCATGAATATTTAGGTGACTTTCATAAATGTGAAAAAAAGTAGACAGTGGGAAATAAAGGATTAATTACATGTAAATTTCACTAAACTTTGAGCTCTTCAAATATAGGTTAGTATTAATTTATGTGGATGATTTTTCCATTTACAGCACTGAACTACATACAATGTGTATGAAATGGAGGGAAGGTAGAAAATATCCCAATGATAATTTCTAGCCATATATATATGAATTAATTTGGCAAGTAAGGATCAACAATATTTTTCTTAATGGGAATATCACTGAATAAGCAGTGGATAGAATTTCTTATAGGAAATTACACTCCATTCAAAAATATTCAAGCATGGATATCTTACACATAGCAAGCTGTCATTATATCTCTCTGGTAACAGACCAGTAATCCAATATGGCCTCTTTTATAATAGAAACTTTGGCAAGACCCAGTGAAATTATTCTGTATCACATTAAGTGTGCTTGTGCGGTATAAACAAGAAACATAGTCTATAAGAGCTGATACATTTTATAATATATTGTTTTTAAAATAGAGAAATTTTCCTTCAAAATTTACAATTTTGGCAAGCAAAATCATTTTTGGCTTTGAAAGTAGAGCAAGAATTATTGAAAAGAAAATACAGTAATTATAAGGATTTTTATCCATTATAAACTTAGACTAAGAAAAAATCAGTTTTTCTGTAAACATAACTAAATTTACTTCAGTGTATTAAGACTGTATTTATTGTATATTAACATTATTAATATTAATAATATTTTGGTTTATTATTTTTTGTTACAGAAGGAACCTTTCATGAGATATATTTTCAATTTTGAATTAGATTGTAAATTTTTGAAAAATAATTATATTTATGAAATATTATGAATTATTTAAAAATATGAAATAGTAAAAAATTCTATCAAAATTAAGTGCATCTGTTTCATTTGCTAGGTCACTCATTCTTTAACAAACAGTTATAGAGTGCCCTGGTGGCACTGCACTTGGGCTTTGTGGGTGATACAAAGAAACATGAAATGCTTCCTTGCCTTCAAAAGCTTCCAATCTCATGAAGAGATGTGACAGGTGACTTTATGTCCAAAATCCTAACTAGTACGAAGAAAGGTGTTTTCATGATTTTTTGCTTTGTCACATCAAGTGTGCCAACATAAGCAGTCACTGTTTTCGCTTCATTTGCACAGTGTTGGTCTGGACAGTGTATATGAAAAATCTGAGTCGATTGACAAAATGAAAACTAAACTTTTCAGATAAAAATCTGAGTAATTTGGCTTCTCTTGAAAAATAGGATCATCTGGCAACACTGGGCCCACATTCCCATAAGGTAACAATTGGCTGGAGCTAATCAGCAGCTGCCCCCTATAGATGGGTTGGGCTCTTATTTTCCTCCAGGTCACACTTGTGACCTCTACATGAGGATGGGTGTCGGTTGCTCTTATTAACTCACTTCCTCTGTTTTGTGTGTGTGTGTGTGTGTGTGTGTGTTTAAGATTTTATTTATTTATTTGACAGAGTGAGCACAAGCAGGGGTTAGTGGCAGAGGGAGAGGGAGAAGGTCCCCACTGAGCAGGGAGCCTGATGTGGGGCTCAATCCCAGGACCCCAGGATCATGACCTGAGCAGAAGGCAGACGCCTAACCAACTGAGCCAACCAGGCACCCCTGTTTTGTTTTGTTTTATTTTATAAAAGTCTTAAGAGGAAAGTGAAATTTTCTTATATGCATATTTCTATCCAAGAGGGGAAAACCCAAAGCTAGACTGAGAGGGCCATGTGGTTTTTGTTTTGTATTTTTTTTTTTTTTTAGGTAGTTTATATCTGAATTCAGTCCATTAATTGGTTCATTTAATACTTATTGAGTACCCACCTTGTGCAGGCACAGCTCTAGATGCCAGGAACAGGGTGAATAGTATAGACAACCAACCTCAGGAAACTTACGTTCCAGTTTCCTGGCTGGGTCCTATAGGCCTGTGGTTGTGACCCCTGGTTTATATCAATGAGGAAAGGATATCTTCAGTGTTAAAACCTTTAGAAGGATTGAGGGGGATGGGGATTGAGAAGAGGCCAGTAGATTAGCTGATTGGAAATGCTTTTAGAATGCAAGAGAGTTAAGGACTAAGTGGGTAGTAACAATGCAGATATTAAGATATTTGTGTAAGAAGGTTCGTGAATAGATGAGAGGGTGATACAATGATGTAGCAAGGTTGAAGGAAGTTTTGTCTACTTTGTAGCAGGGGGAGGATATGCATCTGTTTCTAAACCAAGATTAAAGGGGCATTGGAGAGGGAGAGGTTGAAGAGTTGAAAGGACTTTTAACCTTCTAAAATGCAAAATTGACTGTAGAAAGGGAGTTGGAACAAAGAGAAAGAAAGATTACAATACATTCTTTGAATACAAAAAGCAGTTCGAAGATGTTAGAACCTATGTATTGCTGGGCTGGCTAGTGAGATGTGGGCCAGTTGACTTCAGTGGACTCCTGAGAGACTTATCACTTGGGGGAACCAGCCTCTGCAGAAACTGGTGAGGGATGTGTGTGTGGGTGTAGTGTACCTCCTTTTTCCTCATACAAGCAGACAAAAGGTGAGAGGTTTATTAGACTTATTATTGAGAGAAATTGAGCCAGAGAGCCTCCAGATGCAAGGTAAGCAGGATAGTGAAGGCAGGAAAGAGGCATGGCACCAAAAACAGAGGGATGAAACAAAATTCTCTACCGAACTGTAAGACCCCCACATACCCGCTCTGCTTCTAGAATGCCTGCATCCAGGTGAATACTCTTTACCAAGTAGGACATAGAAAGATTCTTCTTTGGAGAAACTGAATGTCCGTAGAAAACTAATCTTTCTACATTCACATTTGAGGGACTTGCAGTGAAATCCGCCAGCTGAGCATGCTATGCAGTGAAGTTGTTCATTGACACACTGTGACACATACATGAAGCTTGCAATCAAAGTTCAGTGCTTCTTCCTTAATTACATATGGATTATAAAAAAACATCAGAAATTAGAGTGTAGCTTCCAGTATGGAAGAGAGAGGCCAAACTATCAAACAGGAAACACTAATCTGGATGAAATGAAGATATTCAAGGATGCAGAGAGAAACATTTAAAAACCCACCTAATTGATTATATCAGGGATTTAAAAATATTGCATTCAGGATAATTTTAAAAAGAGAACAAAAGAGAATCCTGGTAATAAGAAAATAACAAAAATTGGTGTTGCATAGATGGATTGGAAAATAAATCAAGGAAATATCCCAGAAAGTAGAATAGTAGAATAGATTGTTAAGAGACTATGGACTCTGAAAAACAAACTGAGGGTTCTAGAGGGGAGGGGGATGGGAGGATGGGTTAGCCCGGTGATGGGTATTAAAGAGGGCACGTTCTGCATGGAGCACTGGGTGTTATATGCAAACAATGAATCATGGAACACTACATCAAAAACTAATGATGTAATGTATGGTGATTAACATAACATAATAAAAAAAATGAAAAAAAAAAAGATAGGTGTTAAATGGTTGTCTAAAAAACAAGTTCCCGAAAGAGAAGATAAGAGAAGATTGTATAAAAAAATAATAAAAACCTACAAAAAAATTTTTTCAGTAATGTGCAATTCATATTCAAAGATGTGTTTAATACAATGAGTGGAAGCAAAATCCCAGGAAATAGTATTGTCAAATTCCAGAACACTTGAAATAAAGATATGATCCTGAAAGCATGAAGGTGGAGAGTGGGGAAAAGGAGGCAGGAAATTAGAAGAAAGATGGAGACACAAATTACTGCATGTGGGGGTGGAGTGGGGACCTGCTGTGTGGGTTGAGGTTTCCTTTTTAAAAGGAGTTTGGATGCAACTAACTAGTTCAAAATGGTCATTTGGATGTTTGTGTTTTGGCATCACCTCTCAACTATACTTGTGCTCACCTTGAGGTTTATAGGTGGTCCCAAAGAGAAATGGCAGGCATCAAAGCCACATTATTTTGTTATCTATCTATTTATTTATTTGGGTACACAGGAAGGTTTTTGTTTGTTTGTTTGTTTGTTTTTTAAGTAAGCTCTACACCCAGTGTGTGACTCAAACTCACAACCATGAGATCAAGACTCCCATGCTTCACCAACTGATAAACCAGGTGCCCCCACAAGAGTTTTTATTATACTATTTTTATGTGGTTCAAAAATTACATAAGAAAAATTTTTTGAAATTGTATAGATAATAAAGGGGAACATATAGATACATTTTAGCACATACAGGGGCTTGAGGCTATTTTATATAGTCATTCACTCTATTATCTGGTATGGAGAAGGGGGTCAGTTTAATAACATAAAACAAAATGGAAAAAAACCATTACTCTGAAGTCCTTCTTACTGGTCAAGGTACTACTTCCACCCTGGCTTCTTGACTGCCCATCCAGCTCTTTTACACATACAAGGTCTTACACTTTTCCAATGAGGATTTGTTATTAATTCAGCCATGATTCAGGATCCCAGGGTGGGGATCACCATGTACCCAGGTCCCCCTTCACCAACCTGGGAGAAGGATGGAAGACAAAGTAGAGGTAGGGGGAGCCAGTTCGGATCTTCCCAGGAGATGTGCCTTCTGCCCCGTGGTTGTCCCAGGCTGACATTCAGGCTATGGGGCAGAAGGACTTGTCCACACGCCAGTACCATCCACACATGGAGACATCACCTCCTTTAGCAGTGGAGGTCTGCTGTTCTGCCAGCCGTTCCTGGTCTGGTTCTGGTTGGGGAAGCAGCGGTCAAAAGAGACAGTCTGGTAGTTCCTGATTTTGGACTTGGTGTCTTCCACCATGGTGCGGACTCCTAAAGACTCCCCTGAAGCAGCTCGCAGCTCACTGTGACTCTCAGCAAAGACGCCAGAGTCAGACCGGAAGTGGAATTAGCATTCTGTTCGCTTTTTAATGAACAATGTTACTTAAAGCAGTACAGTAATGGTCATTGTGAAATTTAGTTTATTAAGGGTGACTTTATAGAGAAAATTCCGTTTTAGAGACTGTTTTATTGTGATGGGAAAGAAATATCGTGTTACAAAGAACTTCATACCTAGATTTTCTTTCCTCACCATTCTCAGTGTTCTCACAATAATTCTTTGTTTTCCTTCCCCAGTAAGATATTTCCCAAAGGCCTTCCTGCTGAGTATGCCATAGCAGCTATGTTTCGAGTACGAAGAAGCACCAAAAAGGAACGGTGGTTCCTGTGGCAGGTTTTAAACCAACAGAATATACCACAGGTCAGGAACCATAGAGTTGTGCTGATTAGTTTTCTCCTATGTGGTTATGCCAGGTGAATCTTGGCACGGTATGCACAAATTTGGAAGCAGATCTAGTATCGGAATTTTCTTTTAGAGGAATCATTAACAGGGACATGCAAGTATTCTCATAGTTAGGATGATCTTGCTGAGATCTGTAATATGATTCATATTTTCTCTAAAGACACTCAAACGACCCTTCTTTCAAAACTGCTTCATTGACACTAAGTCCACCTCACTAATAACTTCTTTATATCCTATCATTCCTGATATGTATTATATGTATCATTCATTGTTTCATTTGAAAGTCTGTAGTGAGTGAAGAGGTGGGATACAAATATTGATTCCATCAATAAAAAGTTAATGAACACATGCTACATGCGAGTTAGTGACCAAGAGAAGAGATTTTTAAAAGTGTAATTCCTTTCTTAGGGAGCATAAGGTCTAAGGGGATGGCATCTAGGAGAACTATATACTAGAGCATAATCTCAGTGTGAAAGGGACAGTGGTAGAGGTAAGCTCAGAGTTGAGTGGGGACTATGGGAGCATAGAAAGGGCAGCTTCCTAAAATGGGGTACAGGGAGAAGGAACCCAGGAATACTTGTGCAAGAGATGACACGGGCAGAAAGGTGAGCGTGCAAGGACTCCAGGTCAGGGGGAGATGAACCTCAGTATTACTTACTGGCACTTTACATTTGTGTTTATTTCTATACATATCCACTGAGATGTTTTTCATTTCACTGGTCTTTTAATCTGTTAATACAGTCACAATTTTATGATGGAAAGATGAACTGAACTAAGAGTATATCCTTTATGAAAAGGCATTTTCTCTGCACCATGCAAATCATCAAAGTTTCAAGAAGTCGATCTCAGTTTCCATGCTAAGAGAAGTGATCCTATTCTTATTCTTTTTAAATTAAGTAACATTTAATTCTTGAATTACTCATACAGAATCGTATATATATATATATATATACACTTAGATATACCCATACATATAAATATATACCCTCAGATGTTCTCTCAAGAAAGAAACATGTTACATTCACCAGAATGCCCCATGTTTAAAACATTTTTGTAGCTGGATATTTGCTGTTCTTTTGTATTAACAAATCTGGTAGACACAGATATCATCTAAAACATTTTGCTAAGTGCCTCAATTATACCAACATGTATCTCTAATTTTTAATTTGTGTGCTTTAGTAATTTTGAACACTGGTTTTAAAACATTTAATGCTAATTTGCATTTTTGCAGGTTTCTATAGTAGTTGATGGTGGAAAGAAGGTGGTGGAATTTATGTTCCGAGCTCCTGAGGGAGATGTGTTGAACTACATTTTTAAAAATCGAGAACTCCGTCCTTTGTTTGATCGTCAATGGCATAAACTTGGCATTGGTTTACAATCCCGGGGCATTTCACTCTATATGGATTGTAATTTAATTGCAAGCCGACATATAGATGAAAAGGACACTGTGGACCTTCGTGGAAGGACTGTTATTGCTGCACGAGCTTCCGATGGCAAGCCTGTGGACGTGAGTTGTGATGTTGGTTATGAAATAGAACTAGAAAAGTTTCTAAATTAGGTACCTTATTAAAACCTTCTTCCTTTAATTACTATGTAATACATTCCCTTCTCAACACTGTTTAAATTAGCCATCAGATGTGTGAAGCATAGCTATGTATTTCCAACTGTATTTTCACATATATTATCTTCTCTCTATTTTCTTCAGCATGTGAATTTAAAAGAACTAGGTCATGCCTTAAAAAATAAGATTATTACAATTAAATTCTTGTAAAAATGCACCACATGATACAAAAAGTCAGCTTGAATAAGCTTATATGTTTTGAATAGAAAAAACTGGGAAAAGATGAACTTTAAATTAAATGGTCCCAGATTATCTGATGTTTCCACTCAAGAACAATAGGCTGTTTACTCATCCTCAGAATAGCAGCAGTTTTGTATTGCAGACTATTTCTCAAAAGCCTATAATTGTTTTCAAGGTTCTACTGGACTGAAACATAGCTACTAATTGTGTCAGTAGGTCATTTGGATGAGAACAAATGGCTAGCATACCCTTTCAGATAAAAAGGTTCTTTAAAAATCATTTTGGTGTTCAGGTGATAATAGATTTATTATTGATTTCCCTAGAGAAGGCGGCCTATAATCCTAAAAAAAAAAAAAAAAAAATCCTAAAATAGTGAGATAGCTCTAAATTTCATGACTTCAGACTTTCTTATAGGTAGAATGATGAGAAAATCCATAAAAATTACCTGAATCCAGGTCACCAATAGGAATTGCTAATGCATGTTCAATTTTTTTTTCAAAAGTACAGTTCTGTACAAATACATATTGGGGCAGTGTATTTTTTCTAAATGCCCCTGTGGAAGGATTCATGATAGATAGATGATTAATAGATGGATAAATATAGTATAGGTATAAATATATATTCAATAAAATATTTTTAAACTATTTTCTCTTAGAAACAATGAACAAATCAGTGAGAATGCCATAACTAGAGCTCAGTGATGATCAGCAAAATAGGCCAGAGTAGGAAAACCAATCATGGAGGCAAGACATCATGGCACTGTGGAGAGTGAGCTGGTTTGGGGATCAGACAGACGACGTGGTTGTAAATCCTAGCTCATCCACTTAACTGTAATTATCTGCTAATTTATCTTGTTAGCTGTTAATTTATCTGAGTCTCAGTATCCTCAGTTAAAAAGTAGTGTTGGTAGTTACCTACTTACAGTTGTATACTATATTCATTTATTTATTCAGGACCAAACACTCCATCAACCTTGGCCTGAGAGAATGGAAAAAAAAAAAAAAATCCTGCTTCTCTTTTCTCAGAGCTCTTGAAGGCTAATGGAAGGATCAAAGTCTATATCGGTAAATGGAGGCTGCCAATAATAATAACAGTATTAATTATAACACAACAATACTAGACAGACCTTTCAGAAAGTTCTCTCCAAAGGCAAGGGAAGACGTGGAGACCAGCGGTTAGAACAACAGAGATGTAACTTTCAGCAGTAGGTGGAGTGTAGGTAGATAGGGAGTCAATTCAGGGAATTCTAACAACAGTATGAGGGAGTGGCACCTGCTGCAAGTACTAAAGTTTGGGACTGGAGTTTGGGATTGGAACCTCTTATAAGACTAGTGAGAGCAAATTGGGCTCTCTTTCAAGGACTGAAAGAACTAAGCACATACTGAAATAAATTCAGAACCTTTGTGGGGAGATGGCAATGAGAGAGAAATTACATATTGCAAGAGCAGGGTCCAGGCTCAGAGCTCACCCTCTGAAGGTTGAGGGCTGTGTCCTGTGTCTCATTAACTTCTCACCCAAGAAAAGAATTGAACCCAGAACCCGGGGCTGAAACATATCAAGCATGTCCTCTAAAAAGACACAATGTAAAAATTATAGTGTTACAATCGTTTCATAGTTTAGTGAGGCATCTTACTTTATTTGAGGGTAAAATTAAAGCCATAACCAAAATGAGGAGACAGAGGAATATGTTCCAAATGAAAGAACAGCACAAAATGACAGCAAGAGACCTAAATGAAATGGAGATAAGTAATATGCCTAATAGAGAATTTGAAGTAATGGTAATAAAGATAAAGATACTCACTGGGCTTGAGAAAAAAGTGGAAAACCTCAGTGAGACCCTTAACAAAGAGATAGAAAACATAAAAAAGAATGAATCAGAGATGAAGAGCTCAATAACTTAAATTAAAAATACATTAGTTGGAATAAACTCTAACTAGAGGAAGTAAAAGAAAGGATCAGTGACCTAGAGGACAGAGTAATGGAAAGCAATCAAACTGAACAGGAGAGAGAAAAAACAATAATAATAAAGAATAAAAATAGACTTAGGGAACTCAGTAACATCATCAAGCATAATGATATTCACATGATAGGGATTCCAGAAAGGGGAGAGAGAGAAAAGGGGACAAGAAATTTATTTGAAGAAATAATAGCTGAAAATTTCCTGAATCTGGGGAAAGAAACAGAAATCCAGATCAAGGAGACACAGAGAGCCCCCAGCAAAGTCAACCCAAGGAGGTCCACACCAAGACACATCATAATTAAAATGGCGAAAAGTAGTGATAATGAGAGAATTTTAAAAGCAGCAAGAGGAAATAGTTACATACAAGGGAAACCCCATAAGGCTGTCAGCTGATTTTTCAGCAGAAACTTTGCAGGCTAGAAGAGAGTGGCATGATATATATATTCAAAGTGTGGAAGGAAAAAACCTGCAGCCAAGAATATGCTATTGAGCAAGGCTATCATTCAAACTAGAAGGAGAGATAAAGAGTTTCCTAAACAAACAAAAGTTAAAGGAATTCATGACCACAAAACCAGCCCTACAAGAGATGATGAATGGAAAGGAAAGAGCATAAGTAGGAGTAGGAAAAGTAGGAAACACAAAAGCAGTAAAATCAATTATATCTATGAAAATCAGTCAAGGGATTCACAAAATAAAAGGATGTAAAATATAATACCATATACCTAAAAAGTGAGGGAGAAAAGAGTAAAGAATGCGTTCAAACATAAACAACCATCAACTTAATATAGATTGTTATATGCATAATATGTTATATACAAACCTAATAGTAACCACAAACCACAAATCAAAAACCACTAATAGATATGCAAAAAATAAAGAGAAAGGAATCCATGTATATCACTAAAGAAAGCCAGCAAACTGAGAGAGAATAAAGCAAGAGAAGAAAGGAACAGAGAAGAACTACAAAAACAATCATAAAACAAGTAACAAAATGCAGATAAAGACACTACAAAAGAAAAGATCAAGGTAATGCTCATTTCAGACCTAAAGACACGTGCATATTGAAAGCGGGAAGGAATGGAAAAGCATTTATTATGCAAACAGAAGTGAAAAAAAAGATAGCAATATTTATATCAGACAAATTAGATTTTAAAACAAAGAATGTAACAAGAGACAAAGAAGGACACTATATAATTATAAAAGGAACAATCCAACAAGAAGATATAACAACTGTAAATATGCATGCACCCAAATATGGGAGATCCTAAATACATAAAGCAGCTCATCGCAAATATAAAGGAAGTAATTGCTAGTAATAGAATAATAATAGGGAATGTTAATGCCCCACTTTCTGTTTGGATGAATAGATCATCCAAACAGAAAATTAACAAGGCTTTGAATGACACATTGGACCTGATAAATCTAATAGATATATTCAGAACATTCCATCCTAAAATAGCAGAATACACATTTTTTTCAAGTGCACATGGAACATTCTCCAAAATAGATCACATATTAGGCCACAAAACAAATCTCAGCAAATTAGAAAAGATCAAAATCATACCATACATCTTTTCCTACCACAGTGCTATGAAACTAGAAATCAACCACAAGAAAAAATGTGGAAAAACACAAATACATGAAGGTTAAATAACATGCTACTGAAAAATGAATGGGTCAACCAAAAAGTCAAAGAGAAAATTAAAAAATACATGGAGACAAATTAAAATGAAAACACAACAGTCTAAAATCTTTGCAATGCAGCAAAGCAGTTCTAAGAGGGAAGTTTATAGCAGTGCAGGCCTATCTCAAGAAGCAAGAAAAATCTTAAATAAACAACCGAACCTTACACCTAAAGGAGCTAGAAAAAGAGCAAACAAAACCCAAAAGCAGCAGAAGGAAGAAAATAATAAATAAATACATGAAATAGAAACTAAAAAAAAACAAAAACAAAAACAAAAACAAAACAATAGAACAGATCAATGAAACCAGGAGCCAGTTCTTGGAAAAGATCAACAGAATTGATAAACTTCTAGCCAGACTCATAAAAAAGAGAGAGACAGAGAGAGAGAGGACTCAAATAAACAAAATCAAATGAAAAAGGAGAAATAAAAACTGACAGCACAGAAATACAAACGATTGTAAGAGAATATTATGAAGAATCATATGCCACAAATTGGACAACCTGGAAGAAATCAATAAATTCCTAGAAACCTATAACTCCCAAAACTGAATTAGGAATAGAAAATTTGAATAGACCAATTACCAGCAATGAAATTGAAACAGTTATCAAGAAACTCCCCCCCAAAAAGTCCAGGCCCAGACTGCTTCACAGGTGAATTCTACCAAGCATTTAAAGAGTTAATACTGTCTCTTCTGTAACTATGGCAAGAAACGAAAAAGGAAAGAAATCTTCCAAATTCATTCTATGAAAGCATTACCCTAAAACCAAAAGCAGATAAAGACATTACAAAAGAAGAGATCAAGGTAATGCTGGCCTCAGAGAACAAGTTTGGAAGTTTTCCTTACATTTCTATTTTTTGAAACAGCTTCAGTAGAATAGGTATTATTTCTTATTTAAATGTTTGGTAGAATTCCCCTGGGAAGCCATCTGGCCCTGGACTCTTGTTTTTTGGGAGGTTTTTGATTACTGTTTCAATTTCCTTGCTGGTTATTGGTCTGTTCAGATTTTCTACCTCTTCCTGTTTCAGTCTTGGTAGTTTATAAGTTTCCAGAAATGGACCATCAACTCTATAGTCAACTAATCTTTGACAAAGCAGGAAAGAATATCCAATGGAAAAAAGACAGTCTCTTCAATAAATGGTGCTGGGAAAATTGGACAGCCACATGCAGAAGAATGAAACTGGACCATTCTCTTACACCAAACAAAAAGATAAACTCAAAATGGATGAAAGACCTAAATGTGAGACAGGAATCCATCAAAATCCTAGAGGAAAACACAGGCAGTAACCTCTTTGACCTCAGCCAAAGCAACTTCTTGCAAGACACATCTCTAAAGGTAAGGGAAACAAGAGCAAAAATGAACTATTGGGACTTCATCAAAATAAGAAGTTTCTGCACAGCAAAGGAACAGTCAACAAAACTGAAAGGCAACCTATGGAATGGGAGAAGATATTTGCAAATGACATTAACAGATAAAGGGCCAGTTATCCAATATCTATAAAGAACTTATCAAACTCAACACCCAAAAAAACAAATAATCCAATCAAGAAATGGACAGAAGACATGAGCAGACACTTCTCCAAAGAAGACATCCAAGTGGCCAACAGACACATGAAAAATGCTCCACATCACTTGCCATCAGGGAAATACAAATCAAAACCACAATGAGATACCACCTTATATCAGCTAGAATGACTAAAATTAACAAGACAGGGAACAACAAATGTTGGTGAGGATGTGAAGAAAGGGGAACCCTCTTACACTGTTAGTGGGAATGCAAGCTGGTACAGCCACTCTAGAAAACAGTATGGAGGTTCCTCAAGACATTAAAAACAGAGCTACTCTATGACCCAGCAATTGCACCACTGGGTATTTACCCCAAAGATACAGATACAGTGAAAAGAAGGGGCACATGCATCCTAATGTTCATAGCAGCAATGTCCACAATAGCCAAACTGTGGAGGGAGCTAAGGTGTCCTTCAACAGATGAATGGATAAAGATGTGGTTCATATATACAATGGAATACTACTCAGCCATCAGAAAGGATGAATACCTACCATTTACATCAACATGGATGAAACTGGAGGGTATTATGCTAAGTGAAATAAGTCAATCAGAGAAAGACAATTATCATATGGTTTCACTCATATGTGGAATATAAGGAATAGCACGGAGGATCATAGGGGAAGGGAGGGAAAACTGAATGGGAAGAAATCAGAGAGGGAAACAAACTGAGGGTTGCAGAAAGGGAGGTGGGGGGATGGGGTAAGTGGGTGTTAGGCATTAAGGAGGGCACATGATGTGATGAGCACTGGGTGTTATATGCAACTAATGAATCATTGAACACTACATCAAAAACTAATGATGTACATATGTTGGCTGATTGAATTTAAATTTAAAAAATTAAAAAAAAGAGAACTACAGGCCAATATCTCTGATGAACATAAATAGAAAAATCCTCAAAATCATTCACCACAATCAAGTGGGATTTATACCTGGGATGCAAGGGTGGTTCAATATTTGCAAATCAATCAATGTGATACATCACATCAAGAATAGAAAGGATAAAAAACATGATCATTTTAATAGATGCAGAAAAAGCATTTGGCAAAGTACAACATCCGTTCATGATAAAAACCCTCAACAAAGTAGGTTTAGAAGGAACATACCTCAACATAATAAAGGCCATATATGACAAACCCACCTTGTACATCATGCTTAATGGTGAAAAACTGAGAGCTTTTCCTCTAATCTCAGGAACAACACAAAGCTGTCTACTCTCACCACTTTTATCAACATAGTTCTGGAAGTCCTAGCCACAGCAATCAGACAAGAAAAAAGAATAAAAGGCATCCAAATTGGTAAGGAAGAAGTAAAACATTCACTATTTGCAGATGACATGATACTCCATATAGAAAACCCCAACCACTCCACCAAGAATCTGCTAGAACTGATAAATGAATTCAGTATGGTTACAGGATACAAAATAGATATAGAAATCCGTTGCATTTCTGTATGTAAATAATGAAGTAGCCGACAGAGAAATTAAGAAAACAACCCCATTTACAATTGCACCAAAATAATAAAATTCCTAGGAATCAACTTAAGCAAGAAGGTGAAAGACCTGAACTCTGAAAACTATAAAACGTTGATGAAAGAAATTGAAGATGATTCAAATGAATGGAAAGATATTCCATGGTCATGGATTGGGAAAACGCATATTTTTAAAATTTCCATACTACCGAAAGCAATCTGCAGATTTAATGCAATCCCTGTCAAAATACCAATAACATTTTTAACAGAACTAGAACAAATAATCTTAAAATTTGTGTGGAAACACAAAAGTCCCTGAATACCCAAAACAATCCTGAAAAAGAAGAACAAAACTGGAGGTTATCACAATCCCAGGTTTCAAGATATACTACAAAGCTGTAGTAATAAAAAAAGTTTGGTACTTGTACAAAAACAGAGACACAGATCAATAGAATAGAATAGAAAGCCCAGAAATAAACCCACAATTATATGGGCAATTAATCTTCAACGAAGAGGCAAGAATATGCAATGGGAAAAAGACAACCTCTTCAATAAATGGTGTTGGGAAAACTGGACAGCCACAGGCAAAAGAATGAAATTGAACCACTTTCTTAAACCATACATAAAAATAAGCTAAAAATGGATTAGGATCTAAATGTGAGACCTGAAACAATAAAAATCCTAGAAGAGAGCACAGGCAGTAATTTCTTCTTCTGTAGCAACTTTTTTCTAGATAGGTCTTCTGAGGAGAGAGAAACAGAAGCAAAAATAAACTATTGGGATTTCATAAAAAAAAAGCTTTTGCACAGCAAAGGAAACCATCAACAAAACTCAAAGACAGCCTACTAAATGTGAGTAGATATTTGCAAATGACATATCTGATAAAGGGTTAGTATCCAAAATATATAAAGAACTTATCAGACTCAACACCCAAAAAACAAATAATTCAATTTAAAAAAAATGGGCAGAAGACACGAACAGACATTTCTCCAAAGAAGACATACAGATGGCCAACAGACACATGAAAATTTGCTCAACATCACTCATCATCAGGGAAATGCAAATCAAAACCACAATGCAATATCACTTCACACCTGTCAGAATCACTAAATTAAAAAAACAAGAAACCACATGTGTTGGTGAGGATGCCAAGAAAAAGGAACCCTTGTACACTGTTGGTGGAAATGCAAACTCATGCAGCCACTGAGGAAAACAGTATGGAGGTTCTTTAAAAAATTAAGGGAACTAATATATATGTATATAACTAATATATAATATATATAATTATTTTATAATATATAGTATATATTATAAATTATATTTATATATAATATACATATATTATATAGGAACTATATATATAATGAAATATTACTCAACCATAAAAAAGAATGAAATCTTGGCATTCACTACAACATGGATGGATCTAGAGAGTATAATGCCAAGTGGAATAAGTCAGTCAGAGGAAGACAAATACCATATGATCTTACTCATATGTAAAATTTAAGAAACAAAACAAATAAAGAAAAAAAGAGACAAACTAAGAAACAGACTCTTAACTATAGAGAAGAAACAGATAGTTATCAGAGGGGAGGTGGGTTGGTGATAAGTGAAATAGGTGAAGGGCATTAATAGTACATTTATCATGATGAACACTGAGTAAGGTATAGAATTGTTGAATTACTATATTGTACATCTGAAACTAATACAACACTGTATGTTAACTATACTAGAATTAAATTTTAAAAAAATAAATGAAAAAAAGACAAAAATTAAAAAAATTAAAGCCTATTATGATGCAGCTTATTTATGAGATAGTCTTTTGAGTTAAGCAAATAAAATACATATTTTATTCTATAAAGATTCTTGGTCCTACTAAAAGTTTAAGTAGACTAATTTTTCATCATCTCCATGCAAGCTCTATGATTCATAAGATCTGTTGTAATGCGAAAATGTTTTATTTACTCTGGATGTATGTTATTGAAAAAAATTCTAATAATTTATTTTATGTATACTACCTAGTTACTTTTGTGAGAAAGAAATAGGTGACAAAACTGATAAAAAGGATTTTTTTTAACAAATTCTGTATGACAAGAGCCAGTATAGACTTAGCCCTAAACATTGTCCTCATAAAGCACTGTGTCAGTGAAGGATTCCAGAGTAACTAATGAATAAGAAAGCATCATTAAACTAGAATTGTAGTTTCAATGTCATGGTACTTGATTAGTTGCTAATCCATCAAAAATTGATCATCTATCTTCAGTTAACTAAAATAATTCATATAAAGGGCCTAGTACAATGGGTGGTACGTAATCAAATTTTAATATTTACTGGCTATTTTGGTAACAATGATGATGTTAAATTAGTTTTCATTAAGAAGAATATTCATTAATTGGAGTCCCCATTCTTCATTCTACATAATGGATATGTTACTACGTGGTGTTGCATTCGACTATGTAAGACAGTGTATTTAAATTTTATAAACAAAAGTTAACTTCAATACCTTGCAAAAAGTTATAGAAAATAAATAAGTTTCATTTTATCTCAGAATTTCGCATTGGCTGCAAATCTTAGGCTGCTCATGAATTCAGAAGATGTCTGGATTTCTTAACGCTTTCTATGAGCTGAATTGATTTTGTTCATCTCAGTACACTGTAGAGTAATAGTTACAGCCTTTTTTGCTTTTTTTGGTGGTGGGTAGAGTTTCAGAACTCACTGAAGATATCTGCTTTCCATTATGGTAGGATTAATTATTGTAATACAACAGTTGGATCTTTCTATAGAACATACTTATTGACATCAAAGTAATACATTATCTAGCTCTGTAATACTGGGAGACAGAGGAAGAGGTGGAGAGAGGCAAAGAGAGAAGGGCAGGCAGGAGGAGGAGAGGGAAGAGGGAAGAGGTTGTTCCTGACCTATGTGATATGTGACATCATTGTACGATGAATTAATTAAATTATTAAATTTGCAACCATAAAGTAACTTAAAATAGCCAATTTACACATATATCCTATTTAATTTTTTTAAATGGTCTGTAGTATTTATTTCTCACATGGTTGCTTGATCTTGCATTTAACAGCATGATTGTACTTTTTTTGAACTACTTTTTATTTCACGTCCAATGCCAAAAAATATGAATCTGCTAAGCAAATAGAAGGAATTGATTATTTTTGTAAAAAGATTGTGAGTATTGCTCAGGGTTATCCCAATATAGTATAAAATCCATGGATAATCCGACAGAATCCATGAAATATAGATGAAAACTAAATACTTTTTTTTTTCCTTTTATTGAGAAGTGAGCATCTGTTTCAGTGCCTCAGATAAGAGCTCTGGAACTACTGGGAAAGCCTTTTCCATCGTGTGTTCATACCTTTGACTTTACTTTTTCTCCACAGTTTTTTACTTTGAAATATTTCTCATTTTGTGGGCATACTTTCTTGTAATGTGTAACAATACCTCTCTTTAATTAAATACTTCTTTTTTGTATGAATCAAGTAGCGAAGATTTGCAGTTGCTTTCATTACCTGATTTCCTTTATCTAGAGATCTATCTCAATAATTGAATCCATGTCTCTTTTTCAAATGGTCCATAAAATCATGAATCCTAAATTAAATAAAAGCATTAAAATATCTACCAATAATTTATTTGTATTAGCTTCTTTTATCTTTCCAGTTAAATTACCACAGTTCTTAAGTGCCTAAATGTGACTTTCAAGAAAACTAATGATGTGTCTTATTACTACTTTTTTAATAGATTGAACTTCACCAATTTAAAATCTACTGTAACTCAAACTTCCTAGCTCAAGAAACATGTTGCGAAATATCAGATACTAAGGTAAGTTAATTTTTTCGCCTTGTGAAGAATATAGAATGCCAGTTGCCTAGTCCGTAGAGTGCAAATGTAGGACAGCACTGAATATCTTCTGTGAAGCCAGGTGAGTAATTTGTTCCAAGTAAGAGACCCCTCATAGCGCTCTCACATAGTTTCTTTACACAATTTGAATCCCAGTGTTTTGTGTTGAACTTTGGGAATGGTATGTCCTCACTTTGGACTCAGCATAAATAAGAGAGAATTTATTACTTTCTCCCTAAACTGTGTTCTGACAGTAGCGTCATTATTGTCCAGTGGCAGAGATTTTTATATCTGTGATCATACCTTATTCTTACTCATTTTCCTCTTCTCCATCCTGGATAGTTTTCTTTTGTGATAGATTTTTTTAAAGACTTCATTTATTTGAGAGAGAGAGAGAATACCCAGAGGGGAGGGGCAGAGGGAGAGGGACAAGCAGGCTCCGCACTGAGCAGGGAGCCCGATGCGGAGCTTGATCCCAGGACCCTGGGATCATGACCTGAGCCAAAGGCAGATGTTTAACCAACTGAGCCACCCAGGCACCCTCTGATAGATTTTTCATCTTCCTTTTCCCTGTTACTGACCTGGTCCACCTTTATCTCATGCCTGGATTGTTGCATTATCATGTCAACTGCCTTCCCCGTCTCTAGACCTTTTTCTTTCCAGCGTAACCAGAGTAAGTCTCTGAATCATTGCTTTGTATATGCATTTACTTTTTCTCACTAAACATTAATTATTCAAAAACATTGATCTTCTAGACATTGTGCTAAAGAACAAGGCAATAACAGACATGAATAAGGCATGTTCCCTGCCTTCTATTCATCTCTTTCTCAAAGCCTTTGGTCATTCCCTTTTGACAACAAAACATAAACTCAATTACTTAGCCTCCATTCTTAATATTCCCAACCTAACTGTCCAACTGTTGCTTTCTTATACCAATCTTCCATTTAAAAAAAATTCAGTACTTTTTTTATCTCTCATTATAATGGTCATGTGTGCTATCTTATATTATTAGATATAGTTGTATTTGTTTTTAATTTATTCAACTGCATTTTAAACTCATTGAGGGGAGTTATACTTTCATGCTCTTCTTTTTAATTCCTAGTGCTTTGTTTGTAGAAGATAGTCAAAACATTGTTTCTTGACTTGTTGACTTATCAACTATTAAAGGAGGTAGATGGTACAAAAAGGTGTTTAAAAGGGACTAACTCGATAAAATCTTACAGAAAGAACATATGAAAAGTAAAAGTAAAAGGTGAAAATGTTTTTCTTTGCATTTTAGATTTCGCAGAAGTTCTATACTTGCCATCCAATATGAAAATTTTATTGATAGTTCAGTAATTCAAAAATATTTTTAACTTCTGTCACTCACTGTGGGTAGTAGAATAATAATGTGACTGATTCAAAGCATAGCTAAGTCTTTCAAAATTATTTGTTTTGCTTATGTAACTTGGTTTTATAAAGCATATCGCCAACCCAGTTTATGGCTCTCATTCCAAGTAAAATGAAAGCCAGCCAAATATCTTTCTATAAATATCTAAAAAGATAATTTATAATGCCAATCTACAGACTTGAAATACCTAGACTTCCTGGAGCCACATATTTAAATTTTGAAAATGTTAATTCTCCAAAAGTTTATTTTTTAAATTAATTATTCCCTTAGGATATAAGAGCTCTTAAAATAATAACTTTTCCTGGTTGAAAGTAACATAACAATATTTTGATATATCTAAATACTGTATTTTTGACCAGTAGTTTTTACTCTGTATCATCACATAATAGATATTTTCAATTCAAGTTATGAGAAAACCATTTAAGGAAGTATAAGTGATAGATTTGATGGAGTGGTTGGATTATTAAAAGCAATAACATAACCTCACAAATTATGGAAGAAAAATTAATCATATCTTAAAAAGATTGTTTAGGAGTAAAATTGTGGAAAATAAGGTAGGAATTCATCTTTGACTATAGGAAAAAATAACAAAAGCCTGCTTATTTTCCTGCTGATAATTATTTGAAAGGACATCACCATTCTGTTAATGAGTAGCAGAAAATAGGAACATGCTACATTTTACAAATGGAAGTGTATAGTTTGAAAGATAAATAATTATATAAAAACCATTTAAGTGCATCTGTTACAATTCTGACACCAACTTTTTTTTGAAAAGTGTTGAATTCAGAAAATTTTAATGTGCTTGTTTAAAAATTTAATTTTATCCTGGAATTTCAAATTAGACATGCTTTTTGTAATTAATATTTTATAGCATGGTCAAGGGTGAAATTCATTCAAGATCATCTGAAATATACTTCCTTTCTTCTATTAATTAGATTTTCTATTTCTGTAAAGCTTCATGACTACAGACATAGACAGAAGAAGAAAATCAGCAACATTTGTTGAAAATAAATGAGAAATGTGATTAAAATTTGTAGGGCCAATTAACTAAATATGTGTCAAATCAAAACCAGAGGTTTTATGAAGGGAAGAGTCCTTACTTTGTACATTTTTATGTTCCCTTTAGGCACTTTTTGGAGAGTGTGGAAAGTTTTATAGTGAATCCTGAGACATACTTTTAAAGTCATTTAAATCCCCAATTTAATATAGTAAATTAGTTATCCAGACTAAAATTATGAACTCAAATTGGGTCTTGGTCATCTAAGTGGTAACTGGTAGAGCAGGAAGTCTGGAAAATCATATCAAATCATATGAGATAAATGGACTATTCTGTTGATAATCATGTTTCATTCTAATATGACTTTTAGGCTTGTGGACTTGGAAATTTACTAAGATAACAGAATAGCTAATTATTAAATCTGGAGAGAGTAAATGTGATAGACCTAGGGGTAGACACAGAAAACTAGTCCCAGTGTTTATGGGTGTTATTTTTCTTACAGTTTTTGTTGTTTTCACAAGCATTAGAGTGCTACCCATTTTTTTCAAAAGAATTTTTTGTTTTAAAAATTATGTATGTTGGGGTGCCTGGGTGGCTCAGTCAGTTAAGCGTCTGCTTTCGGCTCAGGTCATGATCCCAGGGTCCTGGGATCAAGCCCCGCGTCAAGCTCCCTGCTCAGCGGGAAGCATGCTTCTCCCTCTCCCTCTGCTGCTCCCCCTGCTTGTGCTCTCTCTCTGTCAAATAAATAAATAAAATCTTTAAAAAAATTACATATGTCTATTATAAAAAACTTGGAAAATACAGCCAAATTCAAAGCAGGAAGTAATTATCAATGGTAGTCTCACCATAATAAATAACGACTGACAATCTTTTAGTTTTGTATCCTGACAATACTTTTCCAAGCCTATATGATTTGTAGCATACAAAGTAATGTCTGAACTCTTTCCCCTAAATTGAAAATTCAGAGTTATGAAATTGCAAATTTATAAAATTACAAATTCACAGTTACAGACCGGGGTGAGGAGCCTGGTAAATGATGTGGAGAGGAAGGGATGCATTTATTTATCCTCCCCGTCTGGATTTATTTTTGACAGAAAAAAAGTTCATTGCTTTGTAACTAAGTTTCACTTCATGTTATCCCACATGTTCTGAACCCACTGCTTAAGTATAAAATTCACCACTTGTCTTTTACAATGGAGACATTTTAATAACTTTAAAGGACAATGGACTTTAAAGACCAAGACTAGTATATACTTTAATTAAATCTATATCATCCTAGAGTGTAAAAAGAATTTATTTTCTACTTTTACATGCCTTTACAATCATCTTGGAGTAAACAAGGTTCTAAAAGTTCACGTTGCTTGTTTTTATTTTAAATTTTTGTTCCACAAACACGTACACAGATGTAATATGTATAACTATTTTATTGTAACAAGGCAGTTATTGTTTGATATTACTGTACTCATCATAAAGTCATTTATAATAGTTTTAGGCCTCCTCAACAAACCAACATTTTAGCACATTTTTAGCATGTTGTCAGTGTAATAAAACACATCGGGGGCCTAGTGAAACAGCAAAGGTATTAGAAACTTTGACATACCAGTGTCAACTTCTGGCTCATTAGAAGGCAGTTCTTACAGGCAAGTTACGTCATCCCTAGTTTGGTGGGAGCCAGTATTTGGGATGTTAGAATGTTTGGAATTGACCGTATTCATTTTCCTGGATTTTAGTGTCCAGAGCAGAATGGCTATGGAAGTACTGCATCATCACTGTTACCCGCTCACGCCGGTAAAATGTCTGCCTATCTCCCAGCAAAGCAGGAACTTCAAGACCAGTGCCAGTGCATTCCAAACAAGGTTTGCTAGTTTCAATCTATGCCCACTGAAAAGCCACGACACAAATTGAGCCAAGCCCCTTGGATGTGGCCCCGGTGCACAGAATGTGTCTTGACCTTTAGTGCTAGTTGAATCAAATACATAAGCCACTCCATCACTGGGGTAGATTAAGAGAAGGGAACTGGGGATAGGATTTCCTGGATTTTTTTCCTGGATAGTTCTAAAGCCATCAGATTATCTTTCCAGGCTGTGAAATATAATGGATAGAAAGTAAAGGGGAGATCCACCTGTCCAACAGACAAATATTGAGTACTTAGCATGTGCCAGGAATAGGCTTCCGTTCTGGGAATTCAGTTGAAGAAAACAGTGCCTGCTCTTTAACACATACACAAAGATAATCTATATAATATTTCTTTGTTGTGTACTGATACTGTAGGAAATAGGCAGAGAATATTACTTAAAGAATTTGCTTCACTTGTACCAGTATGGTCCCCTGGTCAGGAAGAGTGGTCCCATGGACCTACATGAACTTCTTTTATGAATGGTAATGGTAGTCACGAGGCTGTGCTACAAGGAGGCTTAGTGATTTCTTAATGGTGGTTTTCCTCTATGCCCATACCTGAAGAAAGGAAAGAGGAAAAGAAAAAACTGGCCCTGGTTCCTAGAGCAGAATGTTCCTTAGTACTGCGACTTACTACATGCTGTTAGAGACAACACATTCAGCTACCACTTTACTCCTGGCTGGACGAGTAGATACAGGGGTGAGGTAAAAGTTTAGAGGAACCTTACATTTCTTCTAGTGACCAATACTATATCATAAGCTCCACGAGAAAGGCAAGTACAAGGTGCTAGGGGCATAGAGGAGCATCACGTATCCCAATCCATGGAAAGTCTCATGGAGGAGATGGTATTTGGAAGAGGGAGATTACTGAGCCTCCTGAGCAAGGGAAGGGCATTATAGTGGAGGGACCAACATCAGCTCAGAGGAGAGTAAAGCTTTATCCTACTATTGTCACCTTCATATTTATAAACTTTAGCTCAATGTGACAGAATGTTTGATAACACAAAATTCATTTTTGCTCAGGGAGAAGCAGGATTGCCAGGAACTCCAGGCTCACCTGGTCAGAAAGGGGATAAAGGAGAACAGGTAAGATACTTCAAAACACTGTCAGGATGAAAGTGGATTTGTTCAAAAGTGACTTAAAAATGCATCCATTTATGCTAAGCGAAATAAGTCAATCAGAGAAAGACATGTATCATATGATCTCACTGATATGAGGAATTCTTAATCTCAGGAAACAAACTGAGGGTTACTGGAGTGGTGGGAGGTGGGAGGGATGGGTGGCTGGGTGATAGACATTGGGGAGGGTATGTGCTATGGTGAGCGCTGTGAATTGTGTAAGACTGTTGAATCACAGACATGTACCTCTGAAACAAATAATACATTATATGTTAAAAAAAAAAAAAAAGAAGATAGTAGGAAGGGTGAAATGAAGGGGGGGGAATTGGAGGGGGAGACAAACCATGAGAGACTATGGACTCTGAGAAACAAACTGAGGGTTCTAGAGGGGAGGGGGTGGGGGGATGGGTTAGTCTGGATGATGGGTATTAAAGAGGGCACGTATTGAATGGAGCACTGGGTGTTATACGCAAACAATGAATCATGGAACACTACATCAAAAACTAATGATGTAATGTATAGTGATTAACATAACATAATAAAATAAAATTTAAAAATTGCATCCATTTCATATCTCTATGTCCCATACAAATGCACATTTCCATTAAAGGCTATTAAGGACTATATTTAAATGCTGATGGCTGAAATAAGGAAGACTATATCAGCATTCAAATCTGCTTTTGAGTTCCTATAGGAACTAAAATTTGCAAAGATGTGGAAACCCAAATCTTTGTATCTATAAACTTTAAGCACAATTGTGAAGCAAGAAAGTTTATTTTTTAGTTGTGCCCTAGACTTCTCTAGCATTCTGTTCTCCAAATACTTCAACTCTTATTTCTCTTGTGTGCTGATGGATCCCCACAAAGATTCTTTTTTAGCTTCCTATCATTTGTTTGCTTATTTATCTATTTATTTTATTTTTAAATAAAATTTTACCCCCTTCACCCATTTCTCCAACCTCCACTCCCTACCTCTGGCAACCACCAATCTGTTCTCTGTATCTATGAGCTTGATTTTCTTTTTTTCTTCTTTCTTTTCTTTTTCTTTCTCTTCTCTTCTCTTCTCTTCTCTTCTCTTCTCTTCTCTTCTCTTCTCTTGTCTTCTCTTCCTCCCTCTCTTCCTCCCTCTATTCTTCCTACTGTCCTTACCTCTCTCCCTATACCCCTCCCTCTCTCCTTCCCTCTCTCCCTCTTCCTCCCTCTCTCTCTCTCTTTCTTTCTTTTCTTCCCTCCACATATAAGAGAGATAATATAGTATTGGTCTTTCACTGTCTGGCTTATTTCACATACTATTAATGCCTTTGAGGTCCATCCATGTTGTCATAAATGGCAAAATTTTATTCTTTTTTATGGCTGAATAATATTCCAGTGTGTGTATGTGTGTATGTGTGTGTGCATGTATGTGTATCACATCTCCTTTATCCATTCATTCATTGATGGACACTTAAATTATTCCCATACCTTGGCTACTGTAGATAATGCTGCAATTAATGTGGAGGTGCATGTATCTTTTCGAGTCAATGTTTTTATTTTCATCAGATAATTACTCACAAGTGGAATTGCTAGATTAATTTTTTGGAGAATGTCCATACTGTTTTCCATAATGGCTGTACAGTTTACATTCCCACCAACAGTGCTGAAGGTTTCTCTCCCTCCACATCCTTATGAACATTTGTTATTGCTTATATTTTTAATGATAGCTGTTCTAACAGATGTGAGGTGATATCTCATTATGGTTTTGATTTGTTGTTTCCTTGAAGATTAATGATGTTGAGCATCTTTTCATGTACCAGTTAGTCATCTATATGTATTCTTTGAAAAAAATATCTATTCAGGTCTTCTGCCCATTTTTTAATTGGATTTTCAATTTTTTGGCAGTTGAATTGTATGAGTTCTTTATATATCTTGGATATTAGCCCCTTATCAGATATGCGATTTACATATATTTTTTTCCATTCAGTATATTGTCTTTTCATTTCTGGATTATTTCGTTTGCTGTGCAGAAGCTTTTTAGTATGGTGTAGTTCAACTTGTTTATTTTTCCTTTTGGTGTCAGATTTAAAAATGATCACAAAGACCTATGTCAAGGAGCTTAGTGCCTATGTTTTCTTCTAGGAGTTTTATGGTTTCAGATCTTATATTCAGGTCTTTAATCTATTTTGAATTAATTGTGTAACATAGTGTAAGATAGTGGTCAAATTTTATTCTTTTGGATATGGCTGTTCAGTTTTTTCAACACCATTTATTGGAGAGACAGTCATTTCCTCATTGTATATTGTTGGCTCCTTTGTCATAAATTAATTGACCATTTATGTATGGGTTTAATTATTGTTTCTCTATACTGTTCCATTGGTCTATGTGTCTGTTTTGTTGCCAATATTCTACTGTTTTAATTACTATAGCTTTGTGATATAGTTTGAAATCAGGGAGCATGATGCCTCCACCTTTGTTCTTCTTTCTCAAGATTGTTTTGGCTACTGAGGTTTTTTGTGGTTCCATACAAATTTTAGAATGATTTCTTCTATTTCTTTGAAAAATGTCATTTTGATAGGGATTGCGCTGTATCTATAGTTTGCTTTGGGTAGTGTGGATATTTGAACAATATTGATTCTTCTAATCCATGAGCATAGAATATCTTTCCATTTGTGTCTTCAATTTCTTTTATTAATGTCTTATAGTTTTCAATATACATGTATTTCACCTCCTTGGTTAAATTTATTCCTAGGAATTTTATTCCTTTTGATGTAATTATAATTAAGATTTTTTTATTTCTCTTTCTGATAGTTCACTATTAGTGTATAGAAACACAACAGATTTTTTTGTCTTGATTTTGTACTCTGCAACCTTACTGAGTTTGTTAATTCGTTCTAATAGTTTTTTGATGGAGTCTTTATGGTTTTCTATATATAAAATCATGTCATCTGCAAATAGTGACAGTTTAACTTATCCCTTTCCAATCTGGATGCCTTTTCTTTCTTTTTCATGCCTATTGTTTTGGCTAGGACTGCCAATACTATGTTGAATAGTAGTGATGGGATTGGGCATCCTTGTGTTATTCCTGATCTTGGAGGAAAGACTTTCAGCTTTTCACCATTGAGTAAGATGTTAGCTGTGGGCATTTCATATGTAGACATTATTATGTTGAGGTACTTTCCCTCTATACACACTGTTGAGAGCTTTTATCATATATGAATGTTGAATTTTTTCAAATACTTTTCCTGCATCTATTGAGATGAACATATGATTTTTATCCTTCATTTCATTAATGTGATGTATCATATTGAACCATCCTTACATGCCTGTAATAAATCCCACTTGAACATGGTGTATGATATTTTAATAAATTGTTGAATTCTGTTTGCTAATATTTTGTGAGAATTTTTTCATCTATGTTCATCAGGGATATTAGCCTGTAATTTTCTTTATTTGTGGCATACTTGTCTAGTTTTAATATCAGGGTAATGTTGGCCTCATAAAATGGGTTTGGAAGAGTTCTCTATTATTCTATTTTTTGGAAGAGTTTGAGAAGGATTGATATTAATTCTTCTTTGGATGTTTGGTAAAATTCACCAGTGAAGCTCTCTGGTCCTGTAATTTTGTTTATTGGGATATTTTTGATTAATGATTCAATCTCATTATTATTAGTCTGCTCAGATTTTCTGTTTATTATGATTCATTCTTGGTAGGAGGTATGTTTTTAGGAATGTATCCATTTCTTCTAGGTTGTCCAATTCGTTGACATATTGTTCATAGTAGTCTCATGGTCCCTTATATTCCTATGGTATTTAGATTAACTTCTTTTTCATTTTTTATTTTATTTGAGTCCTCCTTTTTTTCTTTATGAGTCTACTTAAGAGTTGTCAATTTTATTTCTCTTTCAAAGAACCACCTCTTAGTTTCATTGACCTCTATTATGTTTTTAGTCTCTACTTAATTTATTTCTGCAGTACTCTGTTATTTCTTTCCTTCTACTAACTTTGGGCTTTGGTGGTTTGTTTGTTTGTTTGTTTGTTTTTTTCTCTAGTTCCTTGAGGTGTAAGTTAGGTTGCTTGTTTGAGACTTTTCTTGTTACTTGTGGTAGAGTAGTCACTTATCACTATGAACTTCCCTCTTAGAATTGCTTTTGCTGTATCACACAATTTGATATGCTATATTTACATTTTCATTTGTCTCAGGTTTTTTTTATTTCTCTTTTGATTTTTCTTTGATCTATTGATTATTCAATAGCATATTGTTTAATGTCCACTTATTTGTGAATTTTCCAGTTATTTTCATGTAACTGATTTCAAGTTTCATACCATTGTTGTTGAAAGAGATGCTTGGTATGATTTCAGTTTCTTAATTTTGTTTGTTTGTTTTAAGTTTCTATTTACATTCTAGTAAGTTAACATATAGGGTAATATTGGTTTCAGGAGTAGAATTCAGTGATTCATCACTTATATATAACACCCAGTGCTCATCACAACAAGTGACCTCCTTAGTACTCATCACCCACATAGCCCATTTAGCCCATCCTGAACCTTCCTCCCTCCATCAACCCTCAGTTTGTTCTCTGTAGTTAGGAGTGTCTTATGGTTTGCTTCTCTCTCTTTTTTTTCATTCCCCTATGTTCATCTGTTTTGTTTCTTAAATTCTACATATGAATGAAATCATATAGTCTTTGTCTTTCTCTGACCAACTTATTTCACTTAGCATAGTGCACTCTAGCTCCATCCACATCACTGCAAATGGCAAGGGTTCATTCTTTATAATGGCTGAGTAATATTCCAGTGTGTGTGTGTGTGTGTGTGTGTGTACCACATCTTCTTTATCCATTCATCAATCGATGGACCTTTGGGCTCTTTCCATAATTTGGCTGTTGTTGATAATGCTGCTATAAACATGGGGGTGCATGAACCTCTTTGAATCAGTATTTTTGTATCCTTTTGGTAAATACTCGTCATCAGGGAAATACAAACAATTTCTTAAATTTATTAAGATTGGTTTTGTGGCCTAACATTTGATCTTTTTTTTTAAAGATTTTATTTATTTATTTGAGAGAGAGACAGAGATAGCAACAGAGCTAGCAAGAGAAAGAGCAGGAGCAGGGAGGAAAGGGAGAAGTAGCTTCCCTGCTAAGCAGGGAGCCTGATGTGGGGCTTGATCCCAGGACCCTGGTATCATGACCTGAGCTGAAGGCTTACCAACTGAGCTACTCAGGTGCCCCACATTTGATCTATCTTAAAAAATGTTCCATGTGCACTCGAGAAGAATATATATTTTGTTCCTTTTGCATGGAATGTTCTGATCCTGGTGGATAATGCTTTCACTTTATTCTTGATTTCATTTTGCTAGTATTTGGTTGAGGATTCTTGCATCTATGTTTATCTGGGATATTGGCTTATAAATTACTTTTCTTGTGACTTCTCTTGTCTGCTGATGGGTCCCCACTGAAAATTCTTCCTTAGCTCCCAATCCTTTTCCTAAACAGCACACCTTTGTTGGACTAATATTAGGCAATATCCCATGCTTAGAGATTTGCCTTTCCCTTCTCCCTACCATATCAAAACATAAGTGTTCCATTTTCTACTTTTTAATGTCATATCGTTGTTAGCTAACTAGGTAAATTAATTTGTGCTAAGCTTAGGAGTTGATTTTTTCACCTTTCCAACGTGAAACAGATTTGAATTCCATTCATGCCTTAACTTGGAAGTCCATGGTTCTAAATTAGCAACATAATCTAAGTGGGCTGCTTATTTTAAAAGGTAGGAGACTGATGTCTGAGCAATGACTGATCCTTTAAAGTTGCAGAGCAAGCTTCAACAAAGGCTTCATAGGCATTTGACTCCCAAAGGAAGGTCTGCCCACTGTAGCTTGCATGGGAACTTTAGGCACCTTAGCAGGTGTTTGAGAGAATTTTGAGGTATGATGGAGCATTTATTTTTGCCCTTTAAATCAAATTACTTGGGATAACCTTGCTTAATGCCATTATATGAAAATTTAAAATACTTAAAAAATATCTAGTCCTAAGGACTACTTCAATCAAACTAAATATATGAATCATTATAGCAATAGCTAGTATTTATTGAGTATTAACCATGTGCCAGACACTGGGAAGAGTGATTTAGATATGTTATCTTTTTGATTCTTAAAATTCTTCATATTAAGTATTGGTATTACTATTTTATAGAAAGCAAAACTGAAGTTTAGGGAAGTTAAATTATTGCCCAAGGTGAGTGGTCAAGCTGGGATCAGAACCTAGACATGTCAAATCCAGTTTGCATTTTGAAGGTTGCTCTATATTTTAAAAGCTCTTCAGTATTGTGTTCTTTGATCATGGCACTTCCACTTGACATATCTTGTTTTATCCTTATAACTTCATCAAGAATTTCAACCCAATATTTTTATCCTCATTTTGCAGCTGAGAGAACCATGCATGGGTAGAATGGTATGCTCATGGTAACATAATTAAGAGGACTCATAGAGTAGAAAGATCTGGATTAATTCCAACTCTTCTCAGGTTAGCAGTGTGAGCTTGGCCAAGCCACCCAGTCTCTTCATGCTTCATTTCCCTCATCTGTAAATGAGGGCATATCATCTATCAGTTGTACCTACATCATAAGGTTGACACAAAGTACTTTGAAAACGCGTATCTCTCTTACTTGTTGGTGATTGTGATGTGATACACATTACCATTTTTTAACTTGACTTTCCCATTCTTTGACTTACCAGTCCTATCAATTTAAGATTACTGGCATAGGAAGAAATTTCACATGTCAGTTTTAGGAGTAAAATACTTTAAAAATATCCCTGCCTCATTTAGAAAACATTAAGTAAATATTAAGAAAATCATTAAATCACCTTTAAATGATTTTTTTTTTAAAAAAGATTAGGTACTAAGACTCTGTTGTTAGGGCATATTTAAAGACTCATTCTTTCCTCCATACTCTTTAATCATACAGAAGATGCCTCTTTTAACATCTAAATATTAATTTAATTACTAAAACCAATTAAATTTTTCTTTTATTCATTAATTCATCAGCAACTATTTATTGAGTTCCTATTATTATAATAAAAAGTGTGCTAAGTTTTGGAGCTATAGCAGTAGTGAGAAAACTAGGCTTACTCTCACTGAGTTTATAATCTAGTGATTATTTGTTTAGGGAGTCTTCCCTCCCTCTGTAGGAAAGAAAACCAGTAGAAAAGGACTAGGAAGGAATTAGTAAAAATGATAATTATTAGCAAATTTATTGTATTCCAAATCTATAAAATATACAAAAATGTACCTTAGGGTTACGGTGTATTATATAACTTCCCATTTAAGATATGTTTTTAAATATTAACATTGGTTTTAATTTCCAGACTACACAAAACTCATAATTGCAAGTGATTTTAGTGGTAAGGTAAAAACAGCTGGGCTAAAATAAATTGATGATCTACAAAACAAGACAAATAATTAATTGGTATCTTCATTTTTTTCAATACAAGCACCAGCATTTGATTAAACCAGCATAGCACTTGCTGTGTAATTATGACTTCAGATGACTATGGCTATGAATGTGTTCAGCTTTCTGGTACTCGTAATAAACATAGATGTATTGTTTCATTTTAAGGAGTTGATGATGAGTCTGTTCCTATTCTTATTGTACTGTGTGATCCTGCAACTTTAATGTGCAATAAATAAAGATGACTTTCCTCTATGTTTAAGTCTGCTATATAATTTTCATTATTAGAGTAGGTGCACAAAATAATGTCTGCATAGCTTGAAGATTGAAAGTCATTTTGCTCTGAGGCATGTTGAATAGTTAATTTTGTGAAATGATCAGAAGTGCAGCATTACTAAGGGAACCAGATGTTCTCAAGGTTTTCCTTTTGGTCTATAAGACTGAGAAAGGATATTTAGGACAGTATATGTAGGACAGTATATTAGAAGGCTAACCTCTTTGGAGCCTGAACCACTTGAGATTGAAACCCATCCACCTCTTACTTGCTTTGAAAGTGATCCTTAATAATACCTAGTCAATGGTTTATTGTGAAGAAGGAATACAATAAAATGTATATAAGATACATAGTGCCAGAAACTAGCACATAATAGGTACTGAAAAAATATGTTTCCTCTGCTTTCCTATCCATAGTATACTTGTTCACATATTGAGGGAGACGTGGAAATAATCCTTTTAGTTTGAGTTTAGTTTCTTATGTGCCTTGGACAAAAACAAATTAATCTTCATTCGTAAGCTAATCCCGTAGAATTTGAAATTGATTAAATATTTTAGTATATAAAAATCTTGAAGTGTGATTGTGTGCTACTTGTAGTAAATATTAGTAAGTTATTGATAGTTAATTTCTTGAAAAGGTCACTTAATGATTTAGGTATTTCATTCAAATCTATGTCTTCTGTTCCTAACACTGCTTGACAATGAATAATCATGTAAGTAAATCCTTTCCCACCTGGGTCAAAACCCACCCATGCCTTCCTGTCTCTCTCAAGATAAACATTGAAGCTCTCTCCGTGGCTCCACATAGTGTGTAGAGCTCTCCCTATCCCACTCTCTACTCTCTATATTGTGTCCTACCCTCTCCCCCTGTTCACTCCTGCTCCAGGGTCTTTATAATAGGTACATATACCTGGGAGTTCCTTAAATAGCCACTTGGCTCTCTCCTTCACACCATTTAGGTTCTTTCTCAGAAATCACTTTAAAATAGAAAAGCCTATCCTTAAGTCTTTATATAAAAAGCATCCCTTCATTCCACTTCTGTCTTCTTTCTTAGCATTTTTAGTGTCACCTGATTTGTTAGCGTTATGCATCTATTTATCTCCCGCACTAGAATAGGAATTTTGTGAGCAGCATACATAGAACAGCACATAATAGGAGTTGAATGAATGAATGAATGAACACCACGCCTGACAGAAAGTCTAAATCATCAACTCAGCTGTTTCTAGAACCTATAAATTTGATGCCCCAATTGCCCAGGGAACTTTGCCAAGCAGGGCAAAGAGTCAATTTGCAGAGAAAGAGCTAGATATGCTAAATCATCAAGGACTGTTATTCACTATTGCTCTATACTACACTTCTTCTTTTAAAAAACAAAGTGACCTGATTAGTTTTAGCTTCATATTGCTAATTAGCCACAAAGAATCAGAAATATTTGGGAAAAAACGAGTTTGGGCTTAATTTAATTTTTATCTTTACTTGCCTATGTTCTCATCCATGCTTCATTAATCTGATTACTGCTTTTTTTTTTTCTTTTCATAAAAATGATGACACTCTTCATGGAGTAAGATGGTTTGAAATTCAACCACTGCATGGATTTGAACACCTAGGTGTGATCAGTATTCTATATTAGATCACCTAATCAAATCATCTCATTTGTCCAAGAGTAAACTCTAGATGACATTATTTGAAATAACAATTAATACTTTTCTTTCATTCAGACTTGATTATTGTAGTTTTCTGAATCTTTTAATCCCCCCCCCCTTTTTTTTTAGCAAATGTAGTTAGCAACCTAATTACTTAGCAACCACATTACTTTCTCAGTTCTTTAAGACCCTGGCTAATACCTTTACCCACTTCAAAGCTGAAACTTTGTCAGAGTTTCGTAAAATAGCAGTTCAATTTTAATGTCCCTGAACCTCAGGTCTGAGCTGCATTTGGGGAATAATTTTCCAGTTTATGTTTGAATTATTATCTTCCACATATCCAGTTAATTTCCCAAAAAGTATAGGCTTTATGAAATGATTGCTTTGCTGACATACTTCTAAAGAAAATTAAAACAATTTAAAATGGAATAAATTAACTTACCTGACTCTTTAGTCAGAAACTTTTGTATTGATTCCTTTCCACTACCGCCTTCTTCGGATCTCAGTATATGGAAGTTTCCATTTTGAATAGTCTAATGTGTTAACTCAGAGATTACTGGTGAGTTTCCCTTTATTTTCTTTTCAATCTGACATTACTCATATGCTCGTTCTGTAGCCACACAACACCAATAAAAAGTAATTGAATCAAAATATGTTCTCAAATTTTTTGAAAGGAGGAATATCTTCCCTTAGTAGTAAGCTCTCAGAGGTAGAATTTAATATTGACTTTTGACTTTCTTTGTCAGTATAAGAAATAAAGAATATTTCTTTATCCTTTCTAATCTAATATTGAATATATTTTATTTATTTTGTTTTGTATCCATTTTTGTATCAATTTTATTTTTATATCAATTTTACCCAACCTGATATAATCTCATCTAATCTATAGGAACTTGAAATTGACATTGACTTGTGTACCTTAAATCTGAAATGAAATACAATATCAGTGTAATAATGGCATTATATATTCATAAAATTCTGATATATTCTTAATCTCTATCACACATTAGTGATAGAGAAACTCATTCAAAAAGTTGATATTATTTTCCACCATTTCGAGGATAAATTTATTAGACTGAATTTGTGGTAGAGCCATTAAGGTAGATATCAGTAACACATCAGCTTCACTGAGAATATTTTTTTCCCATTTAGATGGAAAAGCAGGGAAGTCAACAATTGCATTGACCCAGCTGTGGGATTTTTCCTAGAGGATATAATAGAAGATCAAGCACATTAATGAAACAAATATGGGTACCTTAGAGTCTAAAATTTCATGACTTACTTGAATTGAAAGCATTAGGTATTGGTTAAAATAAAAGTGATAGAATCATTCCTTACCTTTGATAAATATAAAAGAAATGATAAAGCTGAATTGTATATATCTGTGTGGAGAATACATAGTTTTAGTTTTGATTAGCACTTTGATATTTATTACTTATTAACTTTTTGATAATTTATTGTCAAAAGTATAGTTTAATGACTTATAGACAATATGAGGAAGGGACTCAGGGAACACTCTGGTGCAAGCAGAAGCAGCTTCTCTGTGAAATGGTAGATTCTCTTTGACATTAGCACTTAATACACCTTTGAAAAAAACCTCCTAATGAGCATTTCTATATTTTAGGGTTCAGGTGGTATTAAAGGTGAATTTGGTGCTCCTGGAATTCCTGCTATTTGATTAAGCTTTGCGGCTGTTGTAAAAGGTTGTACCAGGAAGGAAGACAAAATATATAGAACGAGTCTGATAGTTCAGGGGTCAACAAACTATGACTCTGCAGCAGGGCTGCCAAAAACTCTAACTGGATGATTTTGTAAATAACTTTGTGCTGGAGCACAACCACACTCACTTGTTTTCCTATTGTCTTAGGCTGCTTTTGTGCCAGGTGGCAGGGGTTAGGTAATTGTGGCAGAAGTCATAGGGCCTGCAAAGTCTAAAATATTTACTGTCTGGTCCTTTGCAGAAAAAACTTGCTGACCCCTGCTCTAGAACATTGCCCATTATTCTGAGAGCCCCAAGGCTTCTGAGTTTCACTCTTTTATGTATGCTTTAATATCTTTTAATACATATTTCACTGTAGACATAAATTAAATATTTAAAAATACAGTACCACACGAGATATAAATAAAAATATAAGAAATATATTCAGTCCATTGATAAAATGTTAAAAATATGCTATTTATCTCATAAAATGGTTGATTTTCACGTTGTCTTTTCTAATATTATAAAGATAATTCTACATGATCAATTTACTCACAAGAGGTTACTGTTGCAGTTCAGCATCTTATTTAAGTTCAGTTTTGTTTTATAAGTTTTTTTATTTGAGTATAATTGACATGCAATGTTTTTTTTTTTTTTTTTAAAGATTTTATTTATTTATTAGAGAGAGAATGAGAGAGAGCACATGAGAGGGGGGAGGGTCAGAGGGAGAAGCAGACTCCCTGCCGAGCAGGGAGCCCGATGTGGGACTCGATCCTGGGACTCCAGGATCATGACCTGAGCCGAAGGCAGTTGCTTAACCAACTGAGCCACCCAGGCGCCCGACATGCAATGTTTTAAAAGTTTATTTATTTGTTTGTTTGTTTATTTATTTATTATCAGAGAGAGAGCACAAGCAGGGGGAGCGGCAGGCAGAGGAAGAAGCAGGCTCCCTGCTGAGCAAGGAGCCCAGTGCAGGACTGGATCCCAGGACCCTGGGGTCATGACCTGAGCCAAAGGCAGACGCTTAACTGACTGAGCCACCCAGGCGTCCCTAGTTGACATGCAATGTTACATTCGTTTCAGGTGTACAACATAGTGATTCAACGTCTCTATACATTGTGCTGTGCTCACCTACAAGTACAGCTACCATCTGTCATCACACATGCTATTACAATATCACTGAGTATATTCCCTAGGCTGTGCCTTTTATTCCTGTGACTTATTCATTCCATATATTTAAGTTCAGTTTTTATAGAAACTTTAAAAATTGTTATATTTATAAAGATAAACTGCAATTAACTTGTCCTGTTTTTCATGATACATAAATGTGTGTATACATACACACACATAACTTAACCTGCTGAATTATTAAAGTTTCACTTGCTGATGCTAAGAAAATGCTCTTCATTAAAATAAGTTTCGTATAGGTTTCTGTAGCTGTTTTAGCTGCACTAATTATCAATTATCATTGTGCCTCATTATCCAGAACGCCTCTACCCCTTGGTTATTAACCTACAGTTGTCACAAGAGTAACTGAAGATGAAGTGGTAGGAGGTTCAGAAATTATCGGGCAGATATTTTTTGAGTCCTTCTTGAATGTATCTGATTTCTGACTGCTTCATTGCTGCTGCTTTTTTTCTTTTCGGAATTCTTTTTTTTTTCTTTTAGGAATTATTCTATTATGAATAATTAAGGAATTATTTAGGAATTAGCAAATTCCTTACTCATCCTGTAGTAGTGTAAATGTTAGATTCAGTAAAATCTTTGTTGAATGATACCTTGCTGCAAGTTAATGTTTATTTGGGCTACTGTCCTCTTGCTTAATTAAGCTTGCTGATGATATTAATTGCAGACTCTTCATCATAAGTGAAAGTTCCTTCAAACACTTGTTCAAAGGTCTAATTTCTTCAAAATGCTTTTTCCCCTAGGGAATACTACTCAGTCATCTGTCTCCTAAGCAGATGGCCCTGTTCCAAATTTGTTTCAAACACTCATTCCACCAACCTCTTCCTAAAAGACATCATAACAATCTGATTGTTTGGATTTTGGATCATTGGGATTTTTGGAATTACTTTGAATATGAGAACTTTTTTTTTTTTAAAGATTTTATTTATTTATTTGAGAGAGAGAATGAGAGAGAGAGAGTATGTGAGAGGGGGGAGGGTCAGAGGGAGAAGCAGACTCCCTGCTGAGCAGGGAGCCCAATGCGGGACTCGATCCCGGGACTCCAGGATCATGACCTGAGCCGAAGGCAGTCGCTTAACCAACTGAGCCACCCAGGCGCCCGAGAACTTTTTTTTAAGCCAAATACAGAATCACTGGAGTACTTGGACTATATAAAATGATTATAGATAATTGGACTTCTTTACTATGGGATGTAAAGTAAGATTCATATAATTTTACACACTAAGTTATGGGAAAGCAGGACAATTAGAGAATTCATGCAGCTTCCAGTGGTGTTGAATATAGTATCAGGCTACACTGAGCTCTTGGATCCTCACAGACCCTCCTTAGTGGCCAGTACCCTTCCAGTATCTATAGAATCATGAGTCTTTGGCCATAGCCTATCCTCAAGGTCACAGTCACTGGTGGCACCAGGTCTGCTTCTAACTTGTCACTTCATTTGGTGGTTAAAGGGATGTAACACTCCTGTGCAGACATGTCACCTGAAGAGTGTTTTTCTCACTTCCATAATCCACAGGTCACCATTTCTTTAAAATAACTCTAATGAATAGATACAGAATGAAAATAACAAGAAAACTGCTATGTTATCGGATGGCATGGTTAATAAGTTTTAAATATTTCACTCCAATAAGGACATATCAATTTTTCTTAATTTTTAAAACTTCAAAATTTTGAAATTATCATTGTAAAGATGAGCATTTATATTTGGAGTAAAATACTTGTATTTTTTTAAGATGAAAATAACTTGATTGATTTTTCTGAGTAAATTTCCAAAGAAAATTATTAGTTCTTAAAGTATTCAGTATTCGCAGAGCTGGATCTCCCACAGTTGGCTTAATGTGACTTGTATGCATCTCCCAGAGTACTCAGACAGGCTCAACTTTGATTCTTCTTCTGAGCATTTGTAATTCTTTGGGGTTCTTTTTCTTGGAATTAGAAATGCTTAAGGGTTCTGTTTAAAGATAAAATTAAAAAAGATGAATTGTCTCGCTTGGAACAAGAACATATGCAAAGTGCCATTGAACATATAGCTCAGGTATAATATTCTCAAAGTGAAGCTTTCTTAATTTTTTAAAATTTAATATTTAAACTAGAAAGTTGATTGATGTTAATGGAGTGAAGCATATTCCGAGCAGTGTAGAGTAGAATTTGTATATCAGCTATACTTTATACTTACATCTAGTGTGATACTGTAATAAATTAAGTGATTTGCATATTAATCCTATTATTCTAAGATAAACCTACACATTGAAGTTTGGCTAGGTGATAGCAGTAAATTTTTTAAGTCAAGGCCCTGAACAAAGTATTAGTTTCTTCTGAGGCCCAGGAGAAAAATAGGACACTAAACAACACTATATTATGAAATCAATTTATGGGATATGGAAAGTCATGGAGGATGAAGAACTAGAGCATCTAATTATGTTCTTTTGTGATTCTAATACTCATCACCATATAGAGACTTGCACTAGGCATTCTAACCTTATATGTGCAGCTCTGCTGCCAACACACCGAGCCAATAACTGTCCCCTTTACATCCATTCAGCACAGCTAGGATTTTGCCTAAGAGACTTGGCATATTTTCTGCTCAGAGTTCATGTAAGAAAAGCTATCTTATATAGCCAGTGTAGCAGGTGTTATAAGTTATTAGTCACTGGTGACTTCTGGTAAGCTTGATTGGACAGAAACCACTGGCAGTCAAGATGAGTGAATTGGATGGCCTAATTTCCGTGAGAACTAAATCACTTAATGCATAAGATCACACATATGCTTGCACTTATACACACGTGCACGTACACACATATGTTCACAACACCCTTGTGGTGTGTGGTGGGAAAATGAAGTGAGGATTTGGACCCTGGGAGCAAAACCTGCCCACAGTGTTACCTTCAAACATAACACTCAAAGCCTGCTTGTGTTCATTACTTGAGTGTTTCAAACAAAAAATTACCTCATTCTCTATTTCACTTATGTATGCCGTGTATCAGATACGTTCTTTGAGAAGTGGGGATATTTTTAAAAAACAGGAATAATTATTTTCTAGTCATCTTAATCCTAATAATGTGATAGGAACTCATTCTCTGTTTCACTTGTGTATGCCATGTATCAGATACGTTCTTTGAGAAGTGGGGATATTTTTAAAAAACAGGAATAATTATTTTCTAGTCATCTTAATCCTAATAATGTGATAGGAAAAGGTCAATAAATATGGAGCCTAATTTATGCTAAAACCAGTCTTCTGTCTGCTTAATTACCTACAGTTTATCCCTAAAATGTTTATTTTACTAAGAAAACTTCCACAAAAAAAGAAAAATTCTGTTTCTCACAGAGTAGGTATGCAGTAAATGATAGCCATCCTTATTGTACCATTCAGATACTGACTAACCAGAGTTTGATTGCCTATGTTTGAATCCCAGCTCAAATCCTCAGTCTATAATTTTAGGGCATGTCTCTTGGTTTCTTCCAAGTTTTTTCTTTTTTAAAATGGGCATTATATTGTATCCACTTTTAGCTTTGTCTTAAGGATTAAATGAAATTATTCATAAAAGTGACAGCTCAGTGCCTGATCTATAAATAAATATAGTAGTACCCACTTATCAGCGGTCAACTGCAATCTGGAAGCAGATGGTCCTCCTTCTGACATATGGTCAGAAGGTCAGTAGTATCCTAATGCTATGTCACAATGCCTATGTCATTCAACTCATTTCATCTCATCATGTAGGCATTTTATCATCTCATAACATCACAAGAAGAAGGGCAAATACAGTACAGTAAGATATATTGAGAAAGAGAGACCCTATTCACATAACTTTTGTTACAGTACATTGTTATATTCTATTTTATTATTAGTTATTATTGTTAATCTCTTACTGTGTCTAATTTATAAATTAAACTTTGTCATAGATATGTATGTATAGGGAAAAACCACAGTATATATAGGATTTGGTACTATCTGTGGTTTTAGGTCTTGGAAGGTATTCCCTGTAGATAAGGATAGGACTACTGTATTTGATAAATAGATATAATTTTAAAAGAAAACAGTTTGATGATTCAGTTATTCTAAACGCAGGCTTACTATGAAACTAAATTAGAACTCATTTGAGGGAATTTATATTATTTATTCAAAATATATTTGGTGGAAAATGTTAAAAGTCATACATATCTTAGATAATTTTGACCTCTAAAAACAAAGTAATGTTTGCATATTAGCAAACCAATTAATTTTCTATTTAACTATATATATATATGAGTATAAACTCTTATAATATTAATAATAGCAGCCATTTACTCAATCATTATTATGTGCTAGACACTGTCCACAGACTTCTTTACATCATTTTATTTATTTCTCACAGTATCTCTGAGGTAAGATTTACTATCATCACTATTTCATAGATTAAGAAACTAAGATAGAATAAAAACTTCCCCAAAGTTTCATAGCTAACAGATGGTAGGTCCAGGATTTGAATCTTAGCCGTATGAGTTCATAGCTCTGGCACCTTTACTTCATCTGGATATAGCTCCTCAAGTATCCGAATTTCCTTTGTACAGGCAGTTTATTAGATCTTAAATTCGTTTGCCTACTGCCTAGAGAGGGAACTGTACAGAGGGTTTCCTGAATTCTGCTGCAGGGGAGGCTGTGTTCCTTCTCCTTAAATCCATGGACCCCCCAACTGTAGAGGTTCTGACTCTCCCACCCTCAGAAAATTGTGTCCGCCAATTAAAAATCTTCATCATATGTTTTTTTCACCGAATGAAAGTATTTTGTTTCGCTTTATCTTCCGAAATAAGTATTATGAAAACAACATGATTCTGTTTGGTTTCCAAATTCAGAAGTATATTTGAAATAAGCTTTTAAAATTCCCATACCTGGACTGTTTGGAGATCCTTATCTGTCCACCTCCGGGTGGCCAATCATGGTCACACCCTCCAGATTACCTTACCTCAGCACCTAACCTAGAAAATTCTCTTTATATTTTCTATAGAATATGCTTTCAATATAAATATACAATGTTATATATAAGTATATATAAGAATACTTATTATATATCTAATTTAAGTATATACATAACTATATTCTTTTGGTCAAATATATATATACAAACTTTTGTTGTATATTCATTTGGTCAAAAACAAAAGCGTTTAACTTAGCGCCATGAGTTTATTAAAAAAAAAAAAGTGAACTTCCAGAGGTAAAAAGCCATATGCATTAAAGCGCTTAAGAAGTATATTTGATAACGTGATGAGAGAGTTGCCAAGTTGCCTGACTTAAAACCAGCCGGGCTAACCATGCTCACGCCGAGGCGCTTTGTGCGACAGCCCTTTCACCACACGCTCTGAAGCCCCCAGTCTCTGCAGCAGGGCGAGACCGAACTGGGCACATCCATTGTTCCCTGTCCGCCTTTGTATTTCTTTTCAGTTGGAAAATGAAATGACTGTGATCTCTGAATCTCGATTTTCCCCTTAAAAAGACATTTTACGAGAAGACTGCCGCTTCAGGAAATAAAGGCAGATGCTGTTACAGTTTATGAAAGTGCAGACAAGGCCGGTAGCTGTTGTGAATTATAATGAACTCCGAGACAGCCCTGGTCCAGATGTAGCAGTAATGCCTTAGAGATTCAGAAACTTATAGGCATTTATTGAAAAAGAGAATTTTTAAGTCATTTGGCTTTCCATCTATATTATCTAGTGTCACCTCATTTTCCACTGAGATTCAGAATTAGTATTAATTTCAGAGGTCTTCCCAAGTTTAAAAAAAAAAAGTTAAAACACTTATTTGTATGCAACAATTTATTGTAGGAATTGAAACACTAAATGAGAAGAACAAAAGAAGGGCAGCTCACCTTTATTCTAACAATGGGCTCTATCCTTCCTATGAACTTGTCAAGGTTTACAAAACAAGTATGAGCTTTGTGTTAGAGGAAAGGCTTCTTAAACAGAGAATCATCTGTATACTTCTGTATATTTCAGAAAATTCTGCAGTGAAAAAAGATAGTCAAATCTGGACATAGGCTTGAACTTTTTATTATAACCACTATTCATAGGGAAAATGACCACAAAGAAAACAGTTTTGTCTACCTACTGTTGACTTCACTTACTAGAGTTCCAAGAATGATACCTGGATTGTCAGTGAGAAAATTACTGCTTTTACATGGAGTAAGCCTCGTTTAATTGTCTCATTTATGAGCACTATTTTCATACAATATAACAGTAAAATAAAGAAACATGAGAAGGACAGAGGGTAACAGCAGGACAGGAAAAAGAAAAAGAAACTTGCTTACTCTGCAGTTGATTTTATTTCTTAATGGTTTCTTATTCCCTTCTAATGCCTTCCACGCACACCCCAAGTAGAGCAGTTGGCAGAGAACACAACAGATGGATGACAGGCTCAACACATGCAGTGGATCTGGCACCCAGGCACTTGACTTTTATTTGCTAAACAGTTAGCCAGATTTCGAGAACTTAGTCTGCTAATGTTCCTATTTGGTTTAATGCACTATGAGAATCTAGCACATAAATAGTAAAATATTGCCATAAAAAAGATCACACACTCTCTGCTTCTCTGCATAGTTTAGTGGCTATTTTATCCTTGTGTAGATTGCTGAGATATGCCAGAGTGCATTTAAGGTGTAATTGGTATTTGGTAAAAAGACATCTACAATTTCAGATATTAGAGTTTTCTAAAAGCGACTCTGTGTAAAGGAGATTTTATCTATCCAAGTGAGGGACAGACATTAGCCAGTGTAGGGTACTGAATGAACCTGTTAGGTACTGAGTAGAAGATTCAAGAGCATGATCATACATGATTGGTACATTTCTTCCCTCTCACCATCTTACATTTTCACAGATTACTAAATTCAAAGCTCAAGAAAAATTGCATCTTTTCCGTAAAGTCTCCTTGGCACTGGATGGGTTAATAGCCCCTTCTCTCTGCTCCCATAGTACTTTATTTACATTATCAACATAGTTTGTGTCTTTGTCTCGACTGTGAGCTCCAAGAGAACAAGGTCTTGTTCCTGTAACCCCAGAACCTGACCCAGCATTTGGTACCTGATTGATTCTGGATAAGTGTTTGTTGAGTTATTCAGAACTCAAGTGGACTTAGCCCCAGGCCAGTAGAGAAAAGAAATTGAAGATGATTGTTTAGAACCGTGCTGAGCGGGAATTGGAAGAGGCAGCAGTGCATCAGTGCAAGTCTTCTGAACTTTCTGCAAAAGCATGCTTCAGGGAAATAGGAGGGCAGGAGAATCTCTTATCTACCTAGCAAAGCTTACAGATACTGCTTCCTAGAGGGAAATCTAATAGAGAGAAGTATGTGCAGCTCCAGAATTTGCTCCCCATTTTCTCATGGAGAAACGATGCTCTTTCTTCTCTCTCAAGCAGAAATCTTCACGTTATCATGCTCTCTCTTTTTCCAAATTAGGTTTGAAAAAAAATCTCCTGACTTTCTGACAACGTTACTAATGCATGTTCTTTCTCCATATCTTCACAACCATTTACCTCAGGGCTAAAGATAAATAACCAAGACTTGAGTGCAATAAAGCTCCAGTAGAAGTAATTGATACAGAGTAGAGCTATAAATTACTCATCAGGAGGAATACTTTGGACAGAAAATAGTTTGCACTTACTGGTATCTCACTGTCCTCAATTAGGAGCTTACTGAAGACACTGTCCTTCTCTTCATACCTTACATCATCTTTCACTTGTTAGAATACTTGATTCAGATGCCAGTCACTATATTTCGGATATTTCAGGAGATGATTCATGTTAAATGTCTTCTATTTCCCTAGTACTTTAATGAAGCTTCAAGCTTACTTAAAGACTATCTTAGAGCTAGTCTTACAATATAGTGAAAAGCCAAAACACTTGTTCTTGACAATGCCACTTGAAAAAAAATCCTCATAAGTACATAGGAGCGCAGGTTTTTAATGGGCTCTACCACACTGATCAAGGCTCAGTTTCCTATGTTATATATGGAAAGAATTGTCTAAATTCTAAATTGTCTAAATAATTTCAAAATTATTTGTTTTCTTGTTTTTTAATTTGAATAACTCAGTATAATTTTCATTCAATTAATTTGTAAAAGGATTGTAAGATATAGTCCCTTGAAAGGAAAACTTAATGGTTATAGTTGACTACAAGCTCAATGTATACATAAGCAATTTAGCTTTAAAAAAGCAAGTTGTATTAATAGGAGTACTGGATAGTGTCCAGAACAAGGTGTGTGTGTGTGTGTGTGTGTGTGTGTCTTTGTGTGTATGACATTTCTGTTCTCTATTCTGTGTGGTGAGACCATTTCTGGAGTGATGTGCTGAATTCTGAGTGCCTCTTTTTAAGAGACATATTGTGTGACCAGTGTGTGCCCAGAAAACAGTGACTAACATATTAAGGGACTCCAGACTATCATTGAAAAATTATTGATTTGCTGAATAGGCTTGATATTGACACAGAGGGATGTCATATATAAGACCCATAAGGTATTTTTCCGTTGTGAAATAAGACTAATGGGTAGAAATTTGGGGAAGGTTAATTTGAGTTCAGAAAGCATTGTTGCAGTATCCACTTACAGTATCCAATTTGAATTGTTTTGTTCTGCTCTCCAAAATACAAATTAAACAGCAAAAGTGCCTGACTTTAAGAAGCTTTCAGTAGAGTCAGTACCTCCACAAATTCTTTTTTTAATTTTATTATGTTATGTTAGTCACCATACAGTACATCATTAGTTTTTGATGTAGTATTCCATGATTTGTTGTTTGCGTATAACACAATAAATTCTTTAATGGAGATGGTGAATATCAATGTATGAATTTATTCTTGTCCCTATATTTAAGACTACCCATCCTGCTTTTCTAGGTATGTGCACTTGCATATTCTTGTGTACCCACACACACAGGTCACTCAGGTTGGTAGTTTTTGAGACAGTATATGTTGGATTCAGCTACTGCTAACTCCCCATATTTATATTATTATGATTAAGACATGTATTGACCATATATTACCTTTGGTGGGCTAGTTTTCCCTTCTTTGAACCAACCCATAAGAATAAGTAATAATAAGTAACAAGCTCATTCATCTTATGGTTAAGAATATTATAAATTTGCCTTATCCTGAACATTAATATGATAATGTAAATCCATGTGTTTGCTGCATTAAGGATCCAACAAATACAAAGAATTCGAAAAGTTTGAAGTTTTAAACCCTATGCAGTATATACTTTTTAACTTGACAATTTATTTCTTGGAATGAAGTCCAAGAAAATAGGAGGAAAAAATACTCCTCCCTGAAACAAAAGGACTTAGATTGGATGAAAGGTCTGAAAAAAAAAATCGGAGGTATCTATTTTATTTCTTGAAGTATTTAGTTGAGTGGCAACAATTTAAGAACCATAAAAATTCAATTTCTGAAGATTATGTCCTGAGTAAAGCAGACCTGTAGTCAGAAATGTAGAGGTCAAGTTAGCGATACACAAAATCAAAATCAGATTTACTTTCACCTGCCTCTTTTGTTGGTTTTCATGCTAGAATTCTGGCATTCCATTTCAGATGTTTTTTCCAGCTATTTCACTCAACATTCAATTTAAGTAAATCTTCTCTCTCTCTTTTTTTTTTTTTAAAGATTTTTTTATTTATTCATGAGAGACAGAGAGAGAGAGAGAGAGGCAGAGGGAGAAGCAGGCTCCCAAGGAGCAGGGAGTCTGATGCGGGACTCGATCCCAGGACTCTGAGATCATGACCTGAGCCGAAGGCAGACACTTAACCATCTGAGCCACCCAGGCGCCCCTTAAGTAAATCTTCTCTTAATAAATATGAGTTAATTAGTGGGAAAACACTGATATATTTCCAAATATATCCGTTCCTGGAAAACGTGCTATAAAATGAAATGATAGGCCAAATTAAATTTTTAAATATGGAAGCAGTGTTATATAGTAGGATTTCAGACTTTTTAATCAGAGGGTGAATGCCTAATTTTTTAAACCAAAAAAATCACTGCAACATAGTATGTAAATTTCTGTTTTCTGGGCTTAGGTATAGTTATTAGCAAATTTTCATTTCCCTGTTTAATCTTTCTTTGCTCTGTCTCATTGGGACTAGGTTTGGAAACATAGCCCTGGGGAATGTGATTTCTTTTCAAGTGTCCAGGCAACATGTATTTCCTGCATAATAAGAAAAGACATAGATTCCACTGTCAAAGGAATCAGGAAAACTAATTATTTTTTATGCCTAGCTGTGCTTACTTCAGGGAAATGTGCAGTGATAAAAAGGAGGTAAAATGAAATCCTTTGATCAGTTTTTCAGAAAGCCACCAGCTGGCCCTAAATCACACCTAAGTTTTTTCCAAAAGCTTCTCAAAGCGGTTGCTCTGAATTCTGGAAAGGGTGCTTTAGATGGCTCTGTGAAGTCGGAGATGGGTGATGCATTACAGTGTAATAACACGGCAAAAGTACTATCAGCCACAACGTTAAATTTGGCCCCACTTGGTATTACACATACTCATTCACTTGTCCTTCTGTAGCTTGCATTTGTAACAGGAAAAGGACACAGTTCCTTTGATGGGAAAACCCGTAACAGAAAGTATGTGCCTGGGAAACAAGCTTGGAATGTTATGGTAGCTGTGGGAAATATTGATTGTACTTTTCTCTCAATAATGGGCTAAAATATTGATCAGAAGCCAGAGAAGCTTCTTATTTCTTTTTTGTGCTGGGACTGGGAGGAAGGAAAAACAGCAAGGTTCAGAAAAAGCAGCTAATGTCTGCCCATCCAGTAATTTTAGATAGGCCATTTATTTGCTAGGTAGAATTCCATTTGACCTCAAGCTGCATTAGGTTTTGGATAAAGTCCTGACGGAAATGTCATTATCCATGAATCTTTTAAACAAAAGTTTGCTCTTTAAGGCTATTTTCTTCTTTAGTTTTATGCTACTTAACAAATCTGTTTGTTTGTTTTTGAGATAGGGACAAAATAAGTATGCTAATTTATCCCTTAGGAACTAGAAAAATGACAAATGGTTTAAGATTATTAAAAATTGTTAAGTAGTTGGGGCGCCTGGGTGGCTCAGTCATTAAGCGTTTGGGATCAAGCCCCACATCGGGCTCCCTGCTCGGCGGGAAGCCTGCTTCTCCCTCTCCCACTCCCCCTGCTTGTGTTCCCTCTCTAGTTGTCTCTCTCTCTGTCAAATAAATAAATAAAATCTTTAAAAAAAAAAAAATTGTTAAGTAGGACATCTCTGATCACTTCAAGAAAATCAATGAGAAAAAAAGTAAAAAGGGTTCTGAATACCAGTGTTGCCAATTTAAGCTTCAATAGTGTCCACTCAGAATCTCAAAGTCTTCCATCTGCTGGTGTGTGAAGCTGACTTTTTCCTGTGAGAGTAATCAGTGGTGTCCACTGGTTATCTGGGAGTTTAGGATTATGTTTACAAAGCCAATTCCTAGTCAGGAAAGAATGGGGACACTTAACACTGGCCATAGGAAAATATCACATTTTAATTGCAATAATTAAACCTGTGTCCATTAAAGAGAGAAAAACAGCCTTAATATCACAGCTTTAGAGATTTTTGGTACACAATTAATGGTATTTCTGGGTATAACCCTAACCTGACATATGCCAGAAGTGGGGCTTGAGGTGCCAGAACTTGAAGCACATAGTACATAGGAGTGGGCTGTCAGCAAAGAAAATGAGAAAGAGATACCATCACTACTTTTTTTCCCCCAAAAGTATTTTTGGCCGTGTATACTGTATCAGTGTACTTTACTGGATTATATGCCATATCTTGTTATCTTGTGTAACTTGTAATGTGATATAAAACATTATATTAGACCAACCGATGAAAATAATTCTGCTCCTTATGAACAAGTGGACATACTTCTGTGATGAGTAACAGAAGCTCAATTTCCACAGAATGTTCCCGGGCATCAAATACTTAATGTGCTTTTACTATCACTTTATCAAATGAAATGGGAAGTTTCTCATACATTTGTGTAATGCCTGGGGTCTAGAACTATAACAGATTTTATTTTTATTTTTTTAATTTTTTTTAAAGATTTCATTTATTTATTTGACAGAGAGAGAGAGACACAGCGAGAGAGGCAACACAAGCAGGGGCAGAGGGAGAGGGAGAAGCAGGCTTCCCGCTGATCAGGGAGCCCAATGTGGGGCTCAATCCCAGGACTCTGGGATCATGACCTGAGCCAAAGGCAGACGCTTAAAGACTGAGTCACCCAGGCGCCCCTATAACAGTTTTTTAAATAATAGAAATATATTTATTACATAGATAAGTATATTATACTTTATTGATGCTTCAACACTTAATTCCACTTAACAGAATTTTGCCTTTAGTGTTTATTATACTCTATGATGATAGCAGTTATACTGTGGAAAAACTTAGATAATTTATTTATGTATTTATTTATTTATTTTTAAAGATTTTATTTATTTATTTGGCAGAGAGAGACACAGCGAGAGAGGGAACACAAGCAGGGGGAGTGGGAGAGGGAGAAGCAGGCCTCCCGCCGAGCAGGGAGCCCGATGCAGGGCTCGATCCTAGGACCCTGGGATCATGACCTGTGCCGAAGGCAGATGCTTAACGACTGAGCCACCCAGGTGCCCCAAAACTTAGATAATTTAATCTAAGAACAGCTTTAGTCTTTAAAATAATATGTGTGTCTGTATATAATGGTATAACTATTAAAAATGACTAAATTTTTCCAAAATGTTTTAATTAATGAAATAATAATGCTCTATTTAGATTTAGACAGAATATATTATTGCTATTTTAAAGTTTGAAGATGTAATTTTTTTTCTTCATATATTTGAATTTTACTTAAAAATTCTAAAAATTGGTATCTAACGTCATTCTAGGTAATGCTTAAAAATTGTTGTCTTATAAATTACTTATGTTTTCTAGAAATAAAACAGATCAATGGAATTGTTAATTTATTTTGAGCTGTCTAAACCTGGAACTCAGGAGCCAAAGTCAGTTCCTATAAGCAGCAAAATTCCTAAGGTTCCATTGAGAATATGCACATCCTCCCAGGAATATCTCATTTTAGCTGGTGGGCTGTTTACAAAGCAGGCTTGTCAAAGAAATGACCCATGAATTCCAGTAATGGAAACTGATAAGCATCTGCTGAAAACCTTTTTACCCAAGACAGGAACCAGATGAATGGAAAGAACTAAAAATTCTTGTAAGCAGTTGTTTCAAGTGAAATGGCATTGAGTATGTCTTCGATTTAAAGGCAATCAACAGATATGAGCAGATGTATATATACGAGCATGTTTACATACATATCTGTATGTCTATCACTATAATACACATGATATATATCTCTAATAGATATATAGATATATCCAGTTGTTAGATGAGGTCACTTATGAGCCAGAAATCTTTTCCATGAGACAGTGGAGGGAGGTGTTTGTGTGCACAGAGCTGAAGTGTTTGCGTTCAAATTCCATTTCTATCTCCTACTGGCTGTGTAATCATCTATTGTAAGATGATCGTAACAGTATACCCAGTTAGGTTTGTTGTGAGAATAGTGCCTGGCCCATAGAAAACCAATGCCAGACTTCAATATCATGTCCAGAGATTTGAAAGAGAAAATGAGATAAGGGATATTAAATAACATGCAGGCCATGGAGTTAGAGAGAGACCTCAATTCAAATCTTAGGTGGTGCCACAAGATGGGTGACCCTGAACATTACTCAGAGACTCTGTTTTCTTTCCTTCCTTCCTCCCTCCCTCCCTCCCTCCCTTCCTTCCTTCCTTCCTTCCTTCCTTCGATTTATTTATTTGAAATAGAGGGAGAGAGAGGGCACATAAATGGGGGGGCAGATGAAGAGAATCTTCAAGCAGACTCCCTGTGGAGCGCGTTGGGGAGCTGGATCTCACGACCCATGCGATCACAACCTGAGCTGAAACCAGGAGTCAGACACTTAACCCACTGAGCCACCCAGCACCCCATAGACTCTGTTTTCTTATTTTGTAAAACTGAAGTACCAATCCCACAGTTGTAAGATAAGGAAGAATAGATAGAAAGCCACTGAACGTGCTAGACGTTCAGTATTAGGCTACCTTTCCCCACAACACTAGAACTAGTTCTCAAAGACTGTAAAAATTTCTTTTTTTTTTTTTTTTTAAGATTTTATTTGTTCACTTGAGAGAGAGAGAGAGAAAGAGAAAGAGGGAGAGAGCACGAGCTAGGGGAAGGGTGAAGGAGAGGGAGAAGCAGATTCCCCCCTGAGCAGGGAGCCCATCGTGGGACTCAATCCCAAGACCCCAAGATCATGACCTGAGCCGAAGACACTTAAACAACTGAGCCACCCAGGCGCCCAACCGCAAAAATTTCTTTATTCATTTGTTTTTTATGGTGAATAAAACTTATTCTCTGTACTTCTCTTAGGGTGAAAATGGTTTACATGGAGCTCCAGGCTTAGCTGGTCAAAAGGTAAAGAGTTTTTAATGTTTTATATAAGTTAAGGATTTAACATCTTAAAAAATTGAATTTACACATAATATGGTGAAGATTCAGAAAATTAATTTGATGAAACTGAATTCCCTGGAAGGCTCTTAGAAAGCCACTAATTGGTCTTTCCAAAGAAAACCCATGGAAATAATCCCTTCTCAAAGGAATCAGGATAGGAGAAAGCTTTATCAGAGAGCTTTAGCAACATGCTTCTCCAGAGAAGTCAATGATGGTGCTTTCTGGGGGCTGTGGGAGTGTCCAGAGCTGCTCTGGACATATTTTCACTCTATTAGAGTCTAAAATGAAGAGTGGAACAATTTTTACTGCCTTTGACTATATTGGTTCTTTCTTATTTATCTCCCTTTTTGTATATCCCAGATCGACTAAACATAGTAGTTACAGTGATATAAAATATGAAATATTACAAAGATGCTACAACTAATCTCTTCAAAAAATCTTTATCAGAATAAAAAATTTGTAATAAATTACAATGTTTGTATTGACTGGGCTACTTCTTTCTGTGCCTAGTATCTTTCTCTTTACCAAGGTGAACTTGATTTGTACCCGTTTATTGTCCCAGGGCTGCTTTCTCCTCCTGGGAAGGAGTATGACCAGCATTGCTGGACACACAGAGTCTGGTCTATTCCAGTTTCCTGGAGGGTTTGGGGAGCCACTTCAGGTGGAGCCAGCTGTCATGATACCACCCAGATAATCCTACCACAGGGGAGAGCATTATTGATGCAATATTAGAGGCCCCCCCCAGGCCAACCCTATCATCTCTATGCTCTGAAAGTTTTACAGGTCTTAGCAACAAGATGTCAGAAGTTACTATTACATCTAGGTTTTTCTCTGTAGCTAGAAATTACCATTAAAAAAGATATGCATTTATTGATAGTTACAGCTTTTGAAAAATCTTCCCTTGCTTGGCTTGATAAAGAAAATAAGACTGAACTGGCAGTGATGGAATGGCAAGCCTCTGAATTTCTTCACAGCAGCTCTAGACAAAACCCATTGATACAGCATGTGCTGCATCTGTGAGTTGAGCTGCAAGCCAAGGGATGTGCAGATTTATCTGCTGGGAAATAGTTTTGGACTTTCCAGCAGCTGTTTGTGGTGGCTGCATCATGCTGACATTGTGGCTGATGTACTGGGGATATTTAGCAGCTTCAATGTCAGCTTGGATTAACAGATCAAGCTAAAGTCCATATTTTAGGAAAAATGGTAGAATAAAGATAGACCATGCATTCAGTGGCAAATATACCCAAATACTAACCTATTGTCTTTCCCGGTACCTTTCTTCAGGGCACATGAAGAAATAATAATTTAATCATGTGTGTAGGTGTGTGTATACATATAAAGATATACATATATTTGATTATATACGATTTCTAATATATACACAGAGATTATACTTATAGTAAAAAGCGGGCATTCCTTTTCTAACACATGAATTTTAATTGTATCAAGCGTCACCTTGTTGCAGCATTACAAAAAAAAAAAACGTAGATAAGAAACCCTTCATCCTTTGTCTCCGTGCACTCGGGAAATGATTATTGAGTGCATCTTGTGGGGGGAGGCGGGAGGATGACCCATCTCCAGCACTCATTGGCTGGCTGTGTTGTCTTGAGTGCCTGACCTATATTTGGCATTCAGTGAATATTTGTTTGAATTATGAATCAAACATCAGTACTATAAATATCTGTGCAGAATTCAGTGGGAAAATAAGCTTGTCAGATCAGAGAGGGTTTTAGTTGAGAACAGGGGACTTAGACCTTTTGGAATAATGATGATGGTTGAAAGCTAGCAGTGCTACAGCCACCAGTCCCCTTTCTGTGACTGAGAGGCAGGAGATCTGGGTGGTAAAGAACATGCATGGCTCTGGTGTAAGAGCTGGAGCCAGGACTCAGGGTTCAAGGCTGAACTCATTCATCACACAGCTGTCACTGGAACGGTATTCCACAGACGTCAGCTTGAGAGGGCTGTTCTACGGGATCTAGTGAAGTCAATAGTAATAGTAATAATTAAAAGTAATAATAAAAAAGTAATAAATATAAATCAATAATAGAAAGTAAGAGTAACAATGGCTAACTTACTTGGTGCCAAGCACTATGCTGATGCATTCAATTCTCAAAACGTCTATGAGAAAGGTACAGTATATGGAGCAATGCAGGTGTATGGAGATTACGTTGCATTGAAAGCACTGTTGTGAAGCTATAGCTTGTACCCTTTAATATTTAGGAATATTTAAATTTCATCCAAGTTAATATTGGTTTAAAGTTTACATATTAGAAATGGCTTTTATTTATAATTATTGATTTTTGTTACTGGAAACATTATCATTATTATTGTAATAATTGTATGTGTTAAAAGTAGAGTTCCTATTATCATATATATCATATTCCTCTTCTACAGGGAGAGCAAGGTTTTGAAGGCAGCAAAGGAGAAATTGGTGAAAAGGTAAATATCTCTCTTGATGTATGCATCAGTAAAAATACATTGTGTTCATGAAAATATTTTGAAGTGGAATATTTAACTTCTCTTGTGCTTTCCATAGAAACAATTCTAATTTTTTTAGAAAAAAACTTAAAATATTTACTTCACTTAAGTTAGACGTAATATATTGATGATTGTCAGAAATCTTTCTAAGCTTGTTTGGATGGTAGTTCTATCTATATATTTCTCACTAAATGCATTCCATTGATATATAAATGATTCAAACATTGAGCATTATATTTGTGTGCTAAAACATCACTGATGCACTGAGTGTCCAAGTCTTTTAAATAAATGTTTTGTTTCCATGTACACCTGGTGTATCAGTGAAATTTTTCCTGAGGAGATAAATAAGAACTATACTAGGGTCAAACAGAGAAGAGATGTGAAATAGAATAGTTTGAAAGAGTTAAAATAAAGGGATGGTTTAATAGGGAGGGCAGGCAAGGTGTGGGAAAAACCACAGGGATCGTGCAACATCCCAGATTGAGTTATAGTGAACTCCTTAAACTCCACAAGGTTACCAGACTCAGAGGCAGAGAAAACTGTGGATATGGATCCAGACTGGTGCTGAGGGAAGCGGTGAACCCAATATCCAAGCAATCTTTGTTTTAAAAATTTATAGTCTTCTACTGAACGTACAGAGAATAGGAGTGCCTTAGTCTTCCAAAATTTCCATTCAGACAATCATTTGAATTCTTCTGCATTTCATAAATCTAGTTTTATTTTTAAATAGAACAAAAACAGCACCATTCCTTTGTTTCACAAAATGTCTTGTAATTGGACAGCCACAAGAAGGGAAGGGGGAGAGATAATCTCAAATTAGACAGTCTTGCCTGTATTTAGATTTCTGGGCCGTGATCAGTTATTTGCTTCTTTAATAAGTATTTTAGACAGAATGAGCATCTATAATAATTATGACAAATTATACATGTTGTAAGCTACTTGCTAATTACTTTTCCTCACAGAACTGTGAGGAAGAAAAAAGGATAGTTATATAGTAATCATATAATTGAGGAGAATTCCATTAAATTACGACTATATTTTAAAAGTAGATCTCTCTTTTTAGCGATCTTTTGAATATTTTTGCTTTAGAATGACAGTCATTGCCTTTAAATAAATGTCTTATTTATACATTTCCTGTTTTATTAATGGGACTTTACCTGTAGGAATAAGTGAGAATAAGGAAACACATAAATTCTCTGTAATTTAAAGTCACCATCTCACTAAAATCTTAGTGGTTATTTTGATATTTTATATACATAGTTGGTATCGCTCAGTAATAGATTCTCACAGGCTATGAAGTATAGAAAAATATTGCATATATTTGGCTTCAAAGATTTCCCTTCTAATTCCTCATACCTATTAACAATTGCTTTCAAATAGTCAATTTCACCATGAGGTGAAAATATTTGTGGAGAATGATAGAGATAACAGGAAGAAATAAAGCATCAAATAGAAAAGACAATACCTTGAATGAGAATTATAATTCAGATGGTTTATAGCCAAATGTAAAATTCACATAGCAACCCTTATAATAAAAACATATTCTGCTTTGATTATTACTTACCAAATAGCAAATGTTTGCATTTTTTCAGTGTTCCACGCTACATATTCTGATCTATGACCACATGTATTTTCCCATAAGATAAATAATTAATGCCATCTTTTTGCTTCTAGATTAGAAACTGTTTCTAGATTAACTAAATAAGAAAAGTATGTGAAGCACTCATTTCTATGTGACACAAGCATGAGATTCTTGCACTGCTTACAGCATAATTTGTTTTCTGAACAAAGACTATCTATTTTTAATTTTTTTATTAAAGTATTTTTTGGGCATCCCAAAATTGGATGGGGGCAGGCAGTGCTGGCAGTGAAAGAATTCACCCAAGGCAGAACAAAAGAGATAGAAGTTTATTGAATACACTGCAAGGGAGCTGTGGGCAGAACAGCAAGGAGAGACTATCTGCCACGAGGGGGTAGTGAGAGGTTATAATTATAGGGCAGAATAAGGGAGTATGAGGACGTATGGAATTTTCCCTTTTTTGGTAATCTTACGGACTGTGCCTAGTTGTAAGCAGCCCATTGGTCAGTTAGAGCCTATGGCTTAATGAGCCTGTTTGCTTCAGCTCAGTAATCACCGTGGGCCCTTTTGCCTTGCTCAAGTTTCCATTACTCGAGCCTGTTGCCTAAAAGCGGCCTCTACAGTATAGTTGACAGACAATGTTACATTAGTTTCAGGTGTACAACATAGAGATTCAACAAGTCTATGCATTATGCTGTCCTCACCACAAGTGTAGCTACTATCCATACAACACTATTATTATACCACTGATTATATTCCCCATGCTGTACCTTTCATCCTCATGATGTATTCATCCCATAACTGGAAGCCTGTACCTCCCACTCCCCTTCACCCATTTTGCCCATTCCCCCACCTGCTAAAAGACAATTTAATTTGATTTTCAATTCTTTGTGGAAGACTGAGTATATAATTACAATAAGATCTACCTTTCCTCTTTAAATGCCTTATTGTGGCCTTTACTGTATTTAAAATTTGACTGTTTTGAATGATACAACTCACTATTTGCATAACAAAAGAATTCAGGGAGTTGTTATTGTTCAGAGATGTCATACCTACCAAAGGCACATGGCTACCAGTTGAACAAGAAAACATATATCAACTGTCAAAGAGATGGTCTTTGGATATCTTCATAGTGATGATACCACTATGTGGTATCCTATAATCCAGTATAAACCAAGTAGAGGAATCTGCTGTTTTTCTTGATGGGAAATCTATCCTGCAGGCCAGTTTAACTCTTAAGCCAGACGGAGAAGATCCTCAACATGTCTAATGTGGTATCCTTAGTCCAGAGAAGAACTCATGAAACTTGAACAAGTATAGAGGACCTCATTTGAAAGTATAGTCCTGAGTTTATAAGCAACTTATGACAGGGAAGAAACTCATGTATTACCTGAGCAAGCACAATTCAGCCAAATCAGTCCTGAAGTGAAAATTATTTGAAAGATTGGTTCTTTCTCAAATTACTGATGCTGGCAGGACTCTCCCTGAAGAGATCTACTTTCAGGTTTACCTTTTTTGGGGGTTTATCATTTAGCTGGATAGGAATGACCCTATCCCATTGCCCCATTGCCTGCTGCCAAAGTCAGGTGAGCATCACTCAAGGATCCTTTGACTCTAACAGCATACCTCATGAAGCAGGAGGGAGGAGGTCTATATTCTGACTGAAGAATAGACCCACCCCTGGGGTTTGTGTTCTGGCTTTTCTGTTTCTATAGGAGTGATCCCAAACATCCCTTCTTTGGGGGATTTTCCTTAGGTTCTTCAGTACACTTGGAGATGTTGAAGGGACTGCTACTAGTGAACAAAGTGGAGATTCCACTCTTGAGGTGACAGTTATCCCTATCTGTTAGCCTTCCCAGCAATGATACAGCCAAACTCTTATTATGGGACCAAATGTAAATGCATGAAGTAAGCTCTGACCATCACATTAGAAAAAGGAGATTTAGCAGGGGTTCATTAAAGTGATCTTCATTCCTAAACCCTGAGCCCAGGTTTTTACTTTAGGTCTTTGTCAAAATGGGAGGAATATTACTTGGTTACATTATGAAAAGAAGAAGAAAATAGAAAAGCAAATGTGAACATCTGCTTCATTATAGCATTCAGTATCTTTAAGTAATTGCTTCATGTGATTGGGTTTGCTTTTAACCCAATTCTTTTATGTTTTCATTCAAGCCCTGACTAACTTAGTTTAAAAACTGATTTCTTAGGTGTTAAACTTGATTCTGCCCAACTTTATTGTTAAATATCATTTGATTGTGAGAGAGAAACATCCAGTGGCAACTGCTGTTCATGGCACACTTTTCCTGACATTTTCTCTACATTTTCTAGCTAAAATGTAGTCGATTTTGTTCATTCAAGAGTGACATTTAAGTTAATGTGGGTACATAGGTAGCAAATCTTTACAAGGACTAAGACATTTCAGCTAGTGTGGAACTTTTCCATTTGGTGAATTAAAACGATCTTATCCTTGAAGATTTCTTAAGTTCAGTGAAAAGAAAAAGGACAATCAAATGCTCTTTTCTTCATGAACCATCTGGCTCTGGGAGATGTGGATAGCATCCAACCTTTGACATTCTGTAGTCAAGAGTGTTCATGGTTAAGCAGGTTTTGACTTACTCTTATTTAAACATATGGCCCTTACCTACTTTGATCATCTCGATTACTGATCTTTTCTTCCACTCTGAGTTATACTTATAATAATGCAACTGCAAAACTAACAAATTCATATGGTTCCTGCTTTAATTCATCTCTTAAAACATCAGGAAACTGGTTGCTGTAAATTTTCAGTGACTTGTGATTTTTATTGTCTTGTTGTTACCAGAAGGTTACCTCAGTCCTGAAATGCCATATGACATAAAATAGTTATTTAAGTTGGAAAATTATGTTTAAATATTTATTTCTCTGGTTTTATAGCTGTTGTAAATATTTTTACCTGACAGAATCCACTGGAAAAACATCCAATTGATCCCTATTCTTCGTTGGTTTATTTAACAAGACATCATTGTAGAATTTTGTACAAAATGTGATATTCAAATGAATAAAACTATTGAAAAGTCTATTATAATGTAGGGTAGAGTACAAGAGTACTTTACTACTCCAAAACTGCCTGGGGTTATTTATAATTAAACCATGTATCCAATCATTTGTATTTTTTTTTTGCACTTAAACTTGTCTTACTTTTTTTTTAATTTTATTTTATTATGTTATGTTAATCACCATACATTACATCATTAGTTTTTGATGTAGTGTTCCATGATTCATTGTTTGCATATAACACCCAGTGCTCCATTCAATACGTGCCCTCTTTAATACCCATCACCAGGCTAACCCATCCCCCACCCCCCTCCCCTCTAGAACCCTCAGTTTGTTTCTCAGAGTCCATAGTCTCTCATTGTTCGTCTCCCGCTCTGATTTCCCCCCTTCATTTTTCCCTTCCTACTATCTCCTTTTTTTTTTTTAAACATATAATGTCTGATTTGTTTCAGAGGCACAGGTCTGTGATTCAACAGTCTTACACAATTCACAGCGCTCACCATAGCACATACCCTCCCCAATGTCTATCACCCAGCCACCCCATCCCTCCCACCCCCCACCATTCCAGCAACCCTCAGTTTGTTTCCCGAGATTAAGAATTCCTCATATCAGTGAGATCATATGATACATGTCTTTCTCTGATTGACTTATTTCGCTTAGCATAATACCCTCTAGTTCCATCCACGTTGTTGCAAATGGCAAGATTTTGTTCCTTTTGATGGCTGCATAATATTCCATTGTATATATATACCACATCTTTATCCATTCATCTGTCGATGGACATCTTGGCTCTTTCCATAGTTTGGCTATTGTGGACATTGCTGCTATAAACACTGGGGTTCACATACCCCTTCGGATCACTACATTTGTATCCTCGGGGTAAATACCCAGTAGTGCAATTGCTGGGTTGTACCGTAGCTCTCTTTTCAACTTTTTGAGGAGCCTCCACACTGTTTTCCAGAGTGGCACACCGGCTGGCATTCCCACCAACAGTGTAGGAGGGTTCCCCTTTCTCTGCATCCTCGCCAACATCTGTTGTTTCCTGACTTGTTATTTTAGCCATTCTGACTGGTGTGAGGTGATATCTCATTGAGGTTTTGATTTGGATTTCCCTGATGCCGAGCGGTGTTGAGCACTTTTTATGTGTCTGTTCGCCATTTGGATGTCTTCTTTGGAAAGATGTCTGTTCATGTCTTCTGCCCATTTCTTGATTGGATTATTTGTTCTTTGGGTGTTGAGTTTGGTAAGTTCTTTATAGATTTTGGATACTAGCCCTTTATCTGATATGTCATTTGCAAATATCTTCTCCTATTCTGTCGGTTGTCTTTTGGTTTTGTTGACTGTTTCCTTTGCTGTGCAAAAGCTTTTTATCTTGATGAAGTCCCCATAGTTCATTTTTGCCCTTGCTTCCCTTTATCTGTATTTCTTCTATCAGCAATTAACATCAGGTAATTTTCAAAGGACATAACTCAAATTTTCATTGACCAGCCTAAAATAAAATATATATATTTACTTATGTATTTATTTACTTTTATGGGGGAAGGGGCAGAGGGAGAAGGAAAGAGAATCTTAAGCAGGCTTCACACCCAGGGTGGAGATCATGCCCTGAGCAGAAATCAAGAGTCAGACACTTAACTAACTGAGCCACCCAGGTGCCCCTAAAATAAAATATATATTTAGACTTTGTATTGATGTTATGTATGATGTACAGTCTTTGTCTTTGGTGGATTCTTTTAAAGGTGTGATAGGAGAAATGGAAAATGCTTACTAGAAAATGTCCATACTTACCTATTTTATAGCTTAATCTATTCATTTTGGTTACTAGTTAAGTGAGTGTTAAAGAGCAGAGACACTGAATTCATTTCCTGTTATTCTGTAGATGTTTGTTTCCAGTATTAAAAATGTATTAGCGGGCGCCTGGGTGGCTCAGTTGGTTAAGCGACTGCCTTCGGCTCAGGTCATGATCCTGGAGTCCCAGGATCGAGTCCCACATCGGGCTCCCTGCTCGGCGGGGAGTCTGCTTCTCCCTCTAACCCTACCCCCTCTTGCACTCTCTCTCACTCTCTCTCTCTCTCTCAAATAAAAAAAAAAAAAATCTTTAAAAAAAAAAAAATGTATTAGCACCTGAGACATATAATAAATATATAGGCCTGATATGTTAAGTGCTAGGCTAATGAGAATGATGGACAATTTAATCAGTAGCATTTTATTTTGATTTATTTCTCGTAGATTGATTTAAACTTCATACTCAACTCATAACAACCAAGGTTAGAAGTTGACTATTTTTATATAAGTCCCACAAATAAATTATTTTGCCTACCAGTAAATAACTAAAATATTGACGTCTAGCATTAAATATCATGAGACCTATAGTCAATCAGGCAAGCAATAGTAATCATTTGTTACTATAAAAAACAATTATGGCTTAAAATAAGCCAAGACCTTTCATACTAGAAGATATTTTCTCTTTGTATCAGTTAATTTTTCATTCAGTTGTTGTTATAGTAATTGCATATTGAACTTGAATTGAGAATTCAGAAGGGTAGCAGTGGGATTTTAGCCATTTAAAATTTATTGGAGAATGAGAAAAAGCCCAAGTGAGTAAGTCTATGTAATATACATAAACTATTTTTCAGAACATTCAGGGAGCAGCATCTAGGTCATTCAACAGAAAACACACATTCCTAGTTTCTGGAATGCCACTCCAAAGAGAGCTTAGACTTAACACTTCATTGTAGAACTGATGGTGACCCATCATAGAATAAATAGATTCACATTCTTTGTGTTCCATGTTTCAGTCCAGCTCTACCATGCCAGCTGTGTGAATCTGGATATGTCGCTTGTTTTCTTTACAATGGTCTCCTTTTCTATAAAATAAAGATAATTTCTGCTTCATGAGATTGTTGTAGGAGTGAAATGAGCAATTAGTAATTAAAAAGTGCTCAATAAAAGTATCCTCAACAGCCAAAATATGAAAAAATTAAACATTGATATTTTGAGAAAAGTAGATTTGATATAATTATCATATCTACTTTTTATTTGCCTAATACTACTTCTTAATTTTCCTTCTAAATAATTAAACAAAGACAAGAGGGTATATTAGTTAACTACTGGTGTGTAACAAATCACCCCAAAACTTAGTGGCTTAACACAACATTCATTTATTTAGTTCATGACTCTGTGATTTAGCGGTTTAGACTGGGCTTAGCTCAGTGATTCTTTGGTGTCAGCTGATCTTGTCTAGGTTTGCTTATATATGTCTTTTCAGCTGGCAGGTTGGCTGAGGGTGGCCTGTCGAGGTTGGGCTCTGATAGACAACATGTCTACTCCAAATAGTCTCTCATCCTCCAACAATAATCCCAATCTTGTTTTCAAGGTAAAAGCAGGGGTCCAAAGAGAGCAAGCAGAAGCATATAAGGCTTCTTAAGGTCCCTAGCTCAGAACTAGCAGGCCATCACCTCTGCCATTATTATGTCATTGGCTAAAGCAATTCCCAAACCCAGCCCAGATTCAAGGGCTGGGAAAATAGATGCCACTTCTCAATCATATAAGCTGCAAAGCCATATTGTAAGGGGTATGGATACATGGAGGGGTAAAAATGGGACCATTTTTGTAATAAATTGAACATAAGATAAAATTTTCTTATTTTAATATAAAAGTTAAACTCTACTTTAGAATAAAAAGGTTGAATAGGTTTAGCAAGTTTACTTTGTTCTTCTTCTCCCATGACCTGCAGTATAATCTTAAAGTTATGTTTACACAATGGGTCTTGGAGACTGTGTCAAAAGATATTTTCATATTTGAAATGGCAAGGATGCTTTATGCATAATAGGAAAATATTATTGAAAAATAAAACTCTTAATTGGAATGGGAATAGAGAAATACAATATGTCAAATTATTAAACCAAGGAATTATTTAGTACTTCCACATAGTCTCAAGTGTTTATTAATTTTAGCTAAAATAAAATTGAGACCAGAACAACTGGAAAAAGCAGGTCAGAGTTGAAATGTATTTTTAGGATTTTACTAGTAAAGCCTTCTTGGCAATTATGCCTAGCATTTAAAACTAATGCAAGAATGTTAAATACTGTTATTATAAATATAGCAGTTTCCCATCATCACTAAAACAACTGTTGACATGTCACCTTACTTCCTGTTAATTCTCTCTTGGTTCACCTTGTAGAATTCCACTGAATATCAGTGTTATGCAATTGTTCCATTTATTCTGGTAACATGTAAAACTTCTACAACTTTTAGGAAGGACTTATGTGTTTGATTTGACAGCTGACTCAAAAAATGAAGAGAACAGATGGAGTAGAATAATAACTATAATTTAAAAAATCACAGCAATTTATCTGTGGCCAATGCCAATTGGTATGGAAGTAACCATGCCAACTTACAATTAGCCATGGTAGCAGGCAATTGGGAAGTATAATGGTAATTCCACAGGCAAGCTAGGGGCTTAACGTTAGTCATTGCTGATTGTGTGTCATTTTCTTATTCTTCACAGCGCTAGTGAATAACTCTAGATTATGTGGAATATGTTTAACCCTCTGTTGCTGCATCTTTTAATAGTGGTTATAGAGAAAGTGAAATGTCAAAAAAAAAAAAGGAACATGAAGAAAAGGAGAATAACCATCAAAGGGTGCAATATTTCATGAATATTAGTTTTTTAAAGTATTATTCTTAATGATTGCATAATATTTCACTATATGGAGATACAATATTTTATTTGACTATTCCCTTGTTCTTGGAAATTTAAGCCTTTTACTTTGTTTCATTTTTTTAAATGTGTTTTAACTAGTACATATAATGCAGAATTAACATACTTTGGCAAGCATCTTTAAACATATCTCTTGTTTTTTTCTTTACTAGATTTCTGGAATTAGAATTATTGAGTTAATGAGTATGGAAATTTTTAAGATTCTTTTTTTTTAAGATTTTATTTATTCATTTGAGAGAGAGAGAGAGTGCGCACTCGAAAGAGCATGAGCGCGAGGAAGGGTGGGAGCGGTGAGGAGGTTAGAGGCAGAGGGAGAAGCAGACTCCCTGATGAGCAGGGAGCCCAACGTGGGACTTGATCCGAGGATACTGGAATCATGACCTGAGCCAGTGGTAGACACTTAACCGACTGAGCCACCCAGGCACCCCTAAGATTCTTGATACATATACTCAAATTACTTTCCTAATTTTTTGTTAAGATTTATTTATTTAGAGAGAAAGAGAGAGAGAAATAGAGAGAGAGCACATGTGGGGGGGGGGCAGAAGAAGAGGGAGAATCTCAAGCAGCCTCCCCACTGAGGGCTGAGCCCAATGCAGGGTTCAGTCCCAGGACCCTGAGATCATAACCTAAACCAAAATCATGAGTCAGATGCTTAACTGACTGAGACACCCAGACACCCCTGAAAGTTTGTTTTTTTAAGTTAGTTTACACATTCACAAATAGTGGTTGCATCCTTGTTCTACCCTCACTAGCTTTAAGTATTACATTTTTTAAATGTTAAAAATTTTTATCAAATATTATTTCATTTTAACTTTCTATTTATTCCTTGTATTTCCTTAATATCACATTAAACATTCACACACACATATACAAGATAACAATCCTATATCATATATAGGATTATTATGTTATAAATATTATGTTATATTTATATGAATGTTATAAATATTCTCATTTTAAGGTTTGCCTTTAATGTTTATTGTACATTGAGATACAGAAATTGTAAATTTCTTGGTTGGTATTTCTTTCCCAATTTCCTTAATTACTTCTGTGTTTTGAAATCCTATGCTTTCAAGAAATCCGTTAAATATACACTCATATTTTCTTCTAGTTTTGCCTTTACACATTGTAATCCTTTCTTCCACCTAAAATTTATATAGCGACTATTGTTAAGATGAAGATGAAACTCGACTTTTTTCTCAATACCATATCTGATAATAACTTCCTTACACATTTGTTCATAATGCTTTCTTTATCATGTACTAACTCATATATACTAAGATTATTTTAGAGGTATGCGTTCTGTTAATTTTTGTATTACTGCCACATTATTTTAATTATTTTAGTTATATATTTTAACATCTAGCACTGGAAATACAGTTTCATTACTCTCCTTTTTAAATATTTTCTTGTATGTCTTACCCATCTATGGTGCTACTTACTAGATATTTAAATTTGGATAGTAACCTACTCTAACTTTGATTTCTTCATCCTTGAACTGAGAATAATAATGATTCCTATTTTATTGTGTTTGACACTTTAATGCAAAGGATCCTAATTAGTGCCTACTACCTGGTAAGATGTTGATAGTCATTTGCTTTTATTTTTGTCTTCCTTATGAATTTAGTATCAATTCTCCTAGTTCCAAAATATAAACATCTTTGGTATTTTGATTGGTTTTATGTTAAATATACGTGCTGATCTGGGATATAACAGAGGGTTTAACATATAATGTATTTTTTATATCAGGGGTACATGTCTGTGATTCATCAGTCTTATATAATACCCAGTGCTCATTACAATACATACCCTCCCCAATGTCCATCACCCAGTTACCCCTTCCTTCCACCCCCCTCCCCTCCAGCAACCCTCAGTTTGTTTCCTATGATTAAGAGTCTCTTATGGTTTGTCTCCCTCTCTGGTTTCATCTTGTTTCATTTTTTCCTCTCTTCCCCTACAATACTCTGCCTTGTTTCTCAAATTCCACATGAGTGAGACCATATGATAATTGTCTTTCTCTGACTGACCTATTTCACTTAGCATAATACCCTCTAGTTCCATCCAAGTCATTGTAAATGACACGATTTCATTTTTGATGGCTGCGTAATATTCCTGTGTGTGTGTGTGTGTGTGTGTGTGTGTGTGTGTGTGTGTCCACAACTTCTTTATCATTCATCTATTGATGGACATGTGGGCTCTTTCCACAGTTTGGTTATCGTGGACATTGCTGCTATAAATGTTGGGGTGTAGGTGCCTCTTTGCATCACTATGTTTGTATCTTTGAGGTAAATACCCAGTAGTGCAATTGCTGGGTCATAGGGTAACTCTATTTTCAACTTTTTGAGGAACCTCCATATTGTTTTCCAGAGTGGCTGTACCAGTTTGCATTCCCACCAACAGTGTAAGAGGGTTCCCCTTTCTCCACATCCTCACCAACATCTGTTGTTTCCTGACTTGTTAATTTTAGCCATTCTCATGGGTGTGAGATGGTATCTCATTGTGGTTTTGATTTGTATTTCCCTGATGCCCAGTGATGTTGAGCACTTTTTCATGTGTAGCAGAGGGTTTAGAATCAGGAACTAAAAAGCCATCATGAACCAAGATATTTCTGCCTTTTGTTTTCTTCTCTGGTTGCATAATGTCTCTTTTCTGTGAAACTGCTCTGTTCTCTTGCTTATCTTATAGCCTGACTCTTCTTGCTCGTTAGTAAACTTAGAATTAAATGGCAAAAATGGCAGCCTTGTTCCCCGGTTTGCATACCTTCATAAGCCCAGTGCTAATAACAGACTGCGATCACTGGGTCTCATACCCACACTTTGAGCATAGAGAATCTAGTCGACTCACCTCTGGTCCAATCACCTGTGTCAAGAAAGCCCTGCAGCCAATTCAACTGACTTACAGAGAGTGTATGGGAGGTTTTTTTTAAAAGATTTTTTTAAAAATTTATTCATTTATTTGAGAGAGAAAGAGAAAGCGAGAGAGGTTCAAGCAGGGCATGGGGGGAGAGAGAGAGAGAGTCTAAAACAGACTCCACACTGAGTACAGAGCCCGATGCTGGGCTCAATCTCACGACCCTGAGATCATGACCTGAGTCAAAACCAAGAGTCAGATGCTTAACCGACTGAGCCACCCATGTTCCCCAAGTGTATGGGATTTTTAAGAAGGGGCACAGGTGAGAAGAAAATAATAGGACTGTGAGTATTGCTGGTATATGGGAAAGCTCTTGGTTTCTATATTTTTATTTAGTGTCTGGTCACTTTACCCAATTATCTTATTGATTCTAATTGCTAATTTTATTAATTCTATTAGATTTTCCATTGAAAGCAATGGATATATATATATATGATGGTGTCTGAGGAAATGAACATAGTGATTTTGCTTCTTTATTTTAATTGTTTTAATTCTTTTCATGTTTCACATCTTGCTGTTTGTTTCACATTGGTGAAAGATGCAGGATAGAAAGGGTAAATGTAGAGTGGCTACTTAGGAGACCTCTGCAGTAGGCAAGCGAGATATGATTCTTGTTTGCTATTTTGGTGGAGACAGAGAGGGGTAGATAGATCTGAGACATAACTTGAGGGTATCATTAACTGATGAGAAGGTGCTGATACAGATTATTCTCCCATTTCTGGACATTGTGTATCATAAGAGGAACAATTTGGATGAGGGTTTATACCACAAGTTTGAGATGCCTGTCCAGCATCTAATTAGATCTGAGCCTGGAGTTCAGAAAAAGAGTCTGTATTACATGACTGATTGTGGGGAGGAGGCAGTCAGCACACAGTAATGGGAGTGGGTGAGATTGCATAGGAGGGGGGTCAGAAGTAGAAGAAGGTGGCCACAAGCTGAGAAACATACACTAAGAAGTTAAGTAGAGGAAGAAGAATATAGAAATGATGCACTTGGAGAAGTACAAGGAAAATCAGTAGAATGTGTTGCCAAGTAGAGGAAAATGTTTAAGAAAGTGAGTGTTTAAATCTTCAAAATGTTGTATAGAAATCAAATAAGGTATAATATCAGTAGCTAAGGTTTACTGAACATTTACTATATGGAGGCGTTTTTATTTCATGAGGTTATATGAATTACCTCACTTAATGCTCCCAACAACCCTCTGCTATTATTATCCCCATTCTATAGATGAAGAAACAAATGCAGAAGGTGAAAATTTAAAAAGAAATACCAGAGCTCTAACTCACTGCCTCCCTAGATGAGCATCATCCCCATAGGTCACTGGTGACTTTGGCAAAGGTAATTTTGGTGGAATAACAAGGGTAGACACCATGTTAGAGTTTGTTGAAGAGCAAGTTATAGGTGACAAAGTAAAGAGCATTCAGAAAACTCTCTCACGACCTGGCTATGAAAGGGACAACAGCAAGGGCGGTAGCTGGAGGGAGTGTGGATTATTGAAGAAGAAAACCTTAATGCACCAATATCCAAAGCAAGCATGAGTTCTTTTTTTTTAAAGATTTTATTTATTTATTTGAGAGAGAAATCACAAGTGGGGTGGGGGGGAACAGAGGGAGAAGCAGGCTTCCCTGCTGAGCATGGAGCCAGACATAGGCTCAATCCTAGGACCCTGAGATCATGACCTGAGCCTAAGGCAGATGCTTAACTGACTGAGCTACCCAGGTACCCCAAGCATGCATTCTTGATAGGAAAATATTGTTGATCAAGGGAAGACCTGAAAGAAAAGTACAGACCCAACTCACTTACACAGAGTTGTAAGTATCTTATACTTCCTGAGGAATATCAAACTTATGCCAATAATGATATAATATTTAAGGAATTCTCATTAAAATCAAGAACAAGACAAATATACCACCATTACTGTTTAACAACATTCTGAAATTTCTGGCCAATGCCAATTTTACTTCCAAATTATAGTTTAAATCTATCCCTTTCTCTCCATATCCCCCAATACTACCAAGCCATAATCATTTATAAGTCACCTCTTGACTAATCTCCCTGTCTTGACCCTTGCTTTTCTCTCACCCATTCTCTAAGTTGTAGAGATGGAGCTTTACAAAACAAATCATGTGAGTCTTATGTTTAAAGCATTTAGTTGTTTTTCATTAAGTTAAAATCCAAAATCCCTAATATGTCCTACAAAGTCCTGCATTGTGGCTTCTCTTTGCCTCTTGGAACTCGTCTCTCCCCAAAATCCCCCTATTCTCCTGCTCCAGCCACAGCAGCCTTCATTCAGTTCCTTGAACTCACAAGCTCTTGTCTGCCTCAGAACTATCCACTGCTTTAGAACTGTGCTTGGACTGCTTTTTCCCTTAACTTGGCTGGCCTCTATCTATTTATCACATCTTGCAAGTCATTTTCTCGAAGGAGGCTTCCTTGATGATGCTCCAATCAAAATCAGTTCCTTTTGTTATAATTTTCATTATACCTTCAACACTACACTTCACCTATATAGCACTTATCACAGTTTAGAATTATAAATTTACTGACATGAGGGGTTTTTTTTCTGTTTCTCCCAATAGAGTAGAAGCTTCATGAAAGCAGGGACCATATCTATGTCTTTATTTCCAACACGCAACATAATGCCTAGCACGTAGAAGACTTCAGTTAATTTAATACTAGAGGAGATTCGTGTAGACAGTTTAAGTTGTGTTTCTTTTCAGCTTCCAGAAGTATTTGATAATTAATATTTTAATTCATTTAATTCAATATCAATGCTTATTTTTTCAAACACCTGCTATAGAATTCGTGAGGTGTAAAGATCAAAATTCATTTTGCATGTATGACCCTTGGAATTGTATTTCAAAAAAGACAATATATAAAACATTAATATATTTAATAGTATACTAAAATGTGCAGGGAAGAAATTGGGTCACATATTTCTATTTTTCAACATTTGTGAAGCGCATTACCTTTGGCAAGTACTATTTAGTTTCTTATTCTATAAAATAACATCATACTCTTCTTTTAATACTATATTACATTGTCTTTTTAATTCAGTAGTAGTGTTAAAGGTTGTTTGTTGATTCTTGCATCATAATTTTTAGTTGCAATTACAGTGGAATTTTAGAACTATTGACTATAGTGACCTGAGGTTGGTTTTGTTAAGGAAATTTATTCAATAACTATTTTATGTAATTTAAGGACAAAGAAATATGGAAATTCAGGGGCACATAATGAGAGATAAGTAGAAAGGGCATGATCCTCATTTATATGATGACTAAGACAACTTGACTTTAGATAGTTTCTCATTATTCAGTGCTTGAGTATTCTAAAAGGGTGGTTTACAGTTTGTCTCAGTTTTGCTTTTTGTTTGACCTTTATTCCAATTATCCTATTTCTTCACTCCAGGCTCTAGTGTTGTCTCAGATTTCTACTCTTATGTTTTAACCCCCTTTCCCGTAGACTCAACTTTACTCTCCCCCATACTCCCCCCTTTCTTTAGCCTCTTGTGAACCTTGCCATTCTTTCTTTCCCACCTGTTTCCTTTCATCCCATCCAGGCCTGACTCCCTTGTTAGGTTACTCTCTTCCCATTTTTATTTCAGGAAGCTCTGGGAAAGGAAGAGAATTTTTAGTATAAATATATGAATTCATGAACAGGTGACTCTAGAGTATTTTTTGTACTCAAAACCAAGGAAGACATCTATGACTCATTTGCCCCTCACACTTGAGCATTCCCTAATGAGATTGCATTTTAAATTAAGAGTAAGGTAAAGGCAACCCTACGTTTGGTGACAGAGTGTTTAGCATATAAAAAGATGTTTTTAAAAAATATTTTTCATGAAATGGATTTAAAAATTAATCTAGCTATTGCTTCTGCTTAACATAATCATCAAATATTCATCATCTCTAACTGTTTCTACTAAGTCTCAGTTAATAAATATACTTTATTAATCAAATCTCTTTGATGGAGATGATTCCAGATGGTGGGAGGATAATTAATTCAATGTCACCAAACATTAGATGACAGGTGCATTATTTTTATTTAGAAGCCACTGGCATGTGAACTTTCACATGCGATGTAAAAGCAATTCACTGTATAGTAATTGCTGAACAAGTGTGTCCCATCAGACTTAAATAACAGAATTCCACTGCACAGAAAACAGAGGTGTTAGTGCAGCTGCTGTTCTAAGTGGATGTTGTGCATTAACTGTGTGACAAGTTACTGTCTGGGCTTTTGCTTCTTAGTTTAATATCTTACAGAATTTATTCTTGGTTCTTATTTTTCCTTACTAATCTTCACAATCCCCTTTAAGCCATATAAGTAATTCCCTATCAATAATCTGTTCTAATAGCAGTTGAGGACAAATGACACAAGATACAGAAAGCAATTAACATTTGCTTTGTTTTTTCTACATTTTTCCTTGTTTTTCATGTACTGCTGATAAGCATATCATAAGATCAAAAATAAAGACAAAATGCTAACCCATTAATGCTTTGGGCAAACATTTTGGGGAATGTTATTTTAAGTACCTGCACTTGTCTGGCCCTGGGAAGGAGTGTGGCAATGCAGATGGCTTCACCCTCTGGCTGTATTCCAGCGGCTCACTAATAGTGATCCTGCCTGTCACTTAAGGTTTACTTGTATATATAGATGGTTTACAGAGCTGACATCTTGGTAAAAATCACAGGGCTGAGTCACACAATAGCACCCGGTAAATAGAGGTCAAATCAAGGGTTCTTCCTTTTGGAACTTTGGAGGTCATCTACATTGACACTCATCTGTTATGTGGATTTTCACAGGTGGTCGTCCAGGTTCTGCTTATTAATGTTAATAATTCCAAGTTCTTTATTTTAAGCCAAAATCTAGTCCCTGTTATTCTGGCCAATTTATTCCAGTTCTAACCTCCTGGAAAAATGCATTCTCAGATTATTCCTTCTTCCAAGTTACTGACAACTTTTTGGAGAGTTGAAGATAACTAATGTGTTCTCTTAAGCCATGTTGGTATTTTAGGTTTTTCCACTGTGCTTTGTGGATCCTGGTTTCTGGGTCTCTCATGTTCCTCACAACCTTCATCTTGTGATGCTGTGGCTTGTCAATCAACTGTTAGTGTGATGTTCACAAGCAGACAAGTTCTATCATGTTTTGAGCAGTGAATACAGTAGGCAGTGTGGTAAAGTGAAGGAAGTTGGATTTAGTAGAGCTGAGCCCTAATCCTGGCTCTGCCTTTAGATAACTGCATGGCTGTTTCAGAGTCATCCTCTGTAAAAGGAGAGCACTAAGCTAGATTATCTCTGGGATCACAAATGTTTAGAGGTAGAATGGATATCAAAATGGAAAAGGTCTGTACTACTCTCAGGAAGTTTTTTCTTGAATCAAAATATAAGCACTTACATTTATATGTGCTACCTTTTATTTTGGGGTTTTTAGCCTAGTGTTCCTACTTGTCAGCTTTTAATTCTTGATTCTGACATCTATTAGCAGTAGTCACTTTTTTTCAGCTTTGTAACAGCCATGTATTTTGTATACATAGATCCTGAGTCTTTGAGTAACGTGTATAAATACTGAATAAGACAAGGCCTGGAGCACATCTCTGTTACACACCATTGGAGTGCTCTTTCTAGGTGACAACTAAACATAAATAAAGATGAAATTAGTATATTTAACCACTTACTCACTTACTTCATTACAATTTAACCCACATTCAACCAACACATCTTGAGAAATTTTGTTAAAATTCTTACTGAATTAAGCCAATCTCATAACCTTTGCATGATTTTTGTTTTTTGACATGGTATACCTTCTTGATATTCATCTTATTCTTTACTAATAACGTAAAACCAATTTGTTTAATAATTAATTTTAGAATTTTGCCAGGAATCAATATCCGGCTTACTCATTACCCATGTGTATGTTTTAAATGAGGAAACATTATTGGATCTTGTCCTTTCCCTCTCCAAGATTCTCACAAATCCATGTCAGTGACTAATTTTCATGAACTCTTAGTTATCTGTCTTTTATCTGCCCTCTCCTATCTTAATGTCTGCCTTGGTCTCAAGGGTAGTTAGCTAGAATCAGTGAATGAAAAGACCTTCAATTTGTTTTCAAAGTAGTTTGATGCCAACTATAACCTATTATGATATTGAAATTTCCTTCAAAACACATGCTAGGTTTTAGAACACATTTGTTTGTTCAGTCATTCATGTATGTGATAATTTACTACCTACTCTGTACCAGATACTGTGTTCAGTACTAGGCTAACAGAGGTGAAAGTGACAAAACATTCTTTCAAAGAGCACTTGTGAAGTATTTGATGGATCACGAAGGACACTGTGGGAAGGAAGGGGAGGGAAAGCATAACTCTATCTGGCAGAGGGAAGTGAGTTAGATAAGAATTCATTAGTGATGCTTGAAGCATAGTTAGGAGTTCTCCAGAACAAGGAAAAGGAAAATGGAATAGTTGATTTAAAGGCACAGAGGGGATAGAGTGCAAGATGTCTGGGGAAGCAGATGGAGTATATTATATAACAAAAGGAAAAGCAGTGACCACCAGAGGGATGAAAAAGGAAATAATTTCTTATATACTGAATGAAACACAGCTTGGTGCTGAGCACTCAACAAGGAGAATTGCCAAAAATTAACATAAAGAGTTTCCCTTTGAGCATTCAGTTGACAACATGTTTAGCTCACTCTCCCCTAATAGGGGCACCATGTGACACCCAAGCAAGCAATCAGTATGGTAGGGAACCTTGATATTTCTGGAAAAATCTTCCCACCAGAAGACCCATCTGAAGTCTCCAGACAAAAGACTTGAAAGACTCAGGCTGGCTTAAGTAAGACTTTGGGTAAGCTTTTTGTTTGGCATTTCCCAGGAAATTCTGAAGCTCTCTATTTTCTTTGTTCTCACAATTTATAGAAACTAAAAATTTTAGTTTAATAGGGGAAATAGATTTGGCCTTTAGTTTAGGTTTTTTCTTCTAGATAAAGGCCTAAGACAACTTAATCTAAGTATTTTTTTTTCCCTTCCATTAAAGAAAGAAAAAAAAAAGAAAGAGCATGAGATGCAACCACTTCTTTTGAGTCCAATAAGATTTAGTATTTGACCTTAAAGTCTAAGGGGTGAATTCCTGGCTTTACCTGCTAATAAACAGTCTTGGCCATATTTACAAAGAACCCCAAATTTTACTGATCTAAATTCCAATAATTTACTTAGCCAGATGTCCAGTCTTTTCTTATGATCATCCTCCTCAAATTGTCACAAGAATCCTCAGGGATTCTATATGTGTTACCTCTGATCAGCATGAGTGAAAAGTAGGCTTTGCTGCTTTCATTCCCTCTTTTGGTTCTTGAGAAGAGGAATAAGAAATTTCAGGTATAATTTGATCTGGCACCTGCAGCTTTTTCTATATCTCCTTTCATTAAGTTGATTGCTGATTATCAACAGAGAGACAGAAAGAAAGCGAGACAGAGACAGGACAGAGAAAGAGAGGGACAGAGACAGAAAGTCAGAGAGAGAGTCATTTATCCAATAGGCAATTATTTTACACATTCATGAAATATTTAGAAAATATTATGATTCCTCAGCCAAAAAAAATAATCAACTTCAAAAAGCAGACATTTTGCAAGACATATTCCTGGATATAAACAATAGTAAAGAAACAAAGAAATTAAGAAAAACACTCCTAAATATAACCTTTGAACAAAATAGTAAATGAAAAGAGAAATTTGTAGAAATGAATGAACAAGAACACTTTATACTAAAGCATGTGAAGCATAAAAAAGCTGTACTGAGGGTGAAAATATATAGTACAAAATGTATTTATTATAAAAGAGGAACTATAAAAGTAAAAGAAATGTTTTATTATATAATAATAAAAAGAGCAATAAATACACCAAAGTACTATAATCACTAAAATTGATGAAACAGAAATTTTAAACAAAGGATTAAAAAAAACCCCAAAAGCTAGTTTAATAAAATTACCAATAAAATAAATAAATAAAATTCAGTCAGGGAAACAGAGACTAGAAAATAGAAATGAGACAAAATAGAAATAAGAAAGAAATTTATAAACGTAAGTTTGACCACAGATAGTGTAAGGATTGGGAGAATTCTGGGAGACTACCATGTATAATTCTAAAGAAGAAGCAAATTTGATAACCCAGAAATATGAATAATTTCCTCCAAAGGAATATAAAAAATTGACAAAGAATAACTGGAAAATATGACTATATTAATTACTGTCTAAGCAATTACTGTGGAGAGGTGATTCAGGATCTACCATTGAATAAAGGATCAGGACTAATTGGGTTTTTCAGCAGGATTTTATCTAGCCAATTTTTGAAGATGGGTAATTTTTATGAAGTCAGCATAATTTTAATACCAAACCTAATAAAAAAGAAAACTATAATCAAGTATTCCTTATGAACATATATATATTAAAAATATAAAGTATTAGCTAACATAATTCAATAATTCATCAAAAGATGGATCAAGTAGTATAATACTAGAAAGTCAAAGGTCATTGAAGTTAAGGAATTATATGAACAGAATACATCACAACAATCAATTGAAATGTGAAAGTTTATGGTTATATCAATAGATGCTGAAGCTTTTCATAATATGCAATAAGCATTTTTAATAAAAAAAATCTTTAAGTAAAATAGGAATTAATGAAACATTTTTACTAAAACCCAACAGTGAATATTATTTTTTTAAAAAAGCAAAACTAGATTAGAAATTAAGGAATATTAGGATCTAACGAGGTAAGATTGCCATCACCTTTGCTTCACAAGAATACTAAGTTGTATGCACTGGAAGATAAGAGAGAAATCTATCCCTTTTTCCTAAAGTCTGGATTGTACAGACAGAAAACCTAAGAGACTTTGGTAGGAAAAGACGTTTAGCTGATAAAAGATTTGGGGTAATTGGTTAGGTATCAGGTATATGTTGAAAACACAATAGATTTCCTTCATTTTAGTCTTAAACATGTAGAAATATATATAGGAAGTATATTAATATAAGTGGGAAAAGCAATAAGAATTTTGGGGAAATTTGGATAAGAAAGGAACATGATATATACAAAGAAAAAGCATATGAAGCAAGATCTAAATGAATATAGATACCATTTTTTTAAGTTACAATATTAAAAAGTTTAGTAATTCAAAGTTAGCATGTAAATTTAATGCAATACAAATGAGAATGCTGACATGTTTTAAAATTTTCTTTCAAGTTAGATAAAATTGTTTAAGGTTTATACAGACAAATAAATAACTGGAAATAGTAAAAAAAAGAAATTTGAGAAAGAACAATAGCAAGGGTGGATGTGCTTTACCAGATATAACATTCTATAAAGTCACCATAATACCATAAATACTGTATCATGTAGTATAATGATACGTGGGGCAAAACAGGATCTAGAAATTGGTCCCTGGATTTATGAGAATTTAGTTTAATAAATTTTGTATTTCAATTCAGTGGGAAAGGGTGGATTGTTTCATAGATGTGCTGGCACAACCAACTCTATTCATATGAAATATATCTAACACCCTATACAAAAATAAATTCCTGATACATGAAGGATTTATAGAAAAATCAAAACAATGCAATAGATATTTTGCATTTGCAGTCTAGGGACAAGGGTATATCTAACCAAATGTGTAAATCCAGGGACTATAAAGCAAAAGACAGATGTAAAAAAATAAAACATTTCAATTGTAAAAGACAATAATCAAAATCAATTAGAAAATGATGGTTCTGATATTATAATGTAATTAACAGATAACCAATAACATTAATACTTTTCAGAGAGCTTTAACAATTGATGAGAAAAGATAAGTGAATTTTTTAAAGTGAACAGAATGTATGACTAGATAGTTTTACTAAAAAGCAAACTCAAAATATTAACACAGATATAAAAGGCTTAGATGTGCTAGAAGTCAGTGATATGAAATTTAAAGCAATTATGAGCTATGATTTTACACCCATCACCCTGGCACCTGTTGCTGCATGTGATTCAAGGACAAAGGCATTCCCATACATTGCTCATGGTATGTGTAAGACAACAGCCTCTTTTGGAAAGCAATTTGGCGACATCTATTCAAAAAGTTTTTTAAATGCACCACCCCTTTACCTAGCAATCCCCTTCTTGAGACTCTGATCTGTCTAAAGTATCTCACATGCACATAATGGTGTTTATTGCAGCATTATCTGTAGTGACAGAAAACTGGAAAGAGTGGATAGTCATTAACAGGAGAACACTTGAATAAATCATGGCACATCTATCATAGAGTATTAAGGAACTATTGAGAGAATAAATTAAGACCACAGTGGATAATCTAAATTGATTTATAGAAGGTAATGTTGAGGGAGAAAATAAAAATGTGTAACATACATAATATAACCTATTTTTAAAGCAAAAAAAAATCCATACTCTGTGTGTGTGTGTGTGTGTGTTTCTGTCTGTTTGTCTCCTGTTACGATTATATGAGTTTGGAGAAAACATTTGGAAGGATAGCTACAAGTTGATAATAAACCTCTGGCATCTGGAGAAGGGGTAAAAACAAAAAAGTTACGGAAGAATACTATGTTTTATTGTTATACTTCATAGCTTACATTATATATATTCTTTTTATTTAAAAAATTATATCTGAAATACTTTACATTTATAAATTTTATGTTTATTTTTTATTTATAAATTTTATATTCATAAAGTATATGTATAAATATATTCATACATTTTATATTATGTACATTCACAGATACATATATTCTGGAATGTGTAGCAAATATTTCATAAGAAAACATTTTAACATATGTACTAAAGTTTATATTTTATGAGATCATTTTTAGGAATTTATGTAAAACTATGTTTTAGGTAATTTTTTAATTTTAAAAGACAAGCTCAAGAGAGATGGATTAAAGATAGGAAAAACAGCTAGATAACTTATGCAATAATACACAAATAAAATTGAACTGGGATCATGACAATGATGTCAGGATCATGCAGCACAAGAACCAATTTAACAAGAATAAAAATAAAAATATGCAAAGAAAGGGAGGAAAGATTCTGTATTCTGATCCAGTGATTTATTTGTCTATGCTTGTTCCTATACAGCACTGCCTAAATTAGATTTTATAATAAATATTGTTCTGAGAGTACTAGTAAGGAAAGTCCTTCAGTTTTTGCTCATTAAGACTGTCTTGGGTACCCTAGGCCCTTGGCATCTCCATATTAATTTTTAAATCATGTCAGTTCCCACACTCAGGCACATAAAACCTGCTGATACTTTGAATGAGTTTTCTTTCAATCTATAGATTGTTTGGGAGGAATTTACCTTGTGATATTATAGTCATCCAGTCCATAGTATATTTATTTAGGTCTTTTTTATTGCCTCTTACAAATACAATTTTCCGTGTAGAATTCTTAGTTTTTATTAGATTGAGTAATAGGTATTTGATGTTTTTAATGATATTTTGAATAATTTTAGACTTTAACTTCCACTTGTTTGCTGTAGAATATTGAAATACATTGAGTTTTGTTGATTAACCTTGTGTCCAGCAACTTTGCCTAATTAATCAATTTTAATAGTTTGTAGATTGCCATATCGTATGTGAATAAATGATTCTACTTCATCCTTTCTGATTCTTTTTCCTGGGTTTTCTTTTTCTTGTCAGAATGCCCTGGCTAGGATGTTCAGTACAATATTGAATAGAAATGGTATAATGGACATCTTTATCTTTTTCCTGAATTCAAGGAGAAAGAATTCAATATTTTATCATTAAGTATGCTTTAGGTTTGTGTAGAGAACCTTTATCAGAATAAGGATATTAAGAATATAGTTTTCTGAGTTTTCCCTTAAATACCCATTCAGATATTTAATTTTAAAAATGTTTTTCCTAGAAGTGGTGGGATGATAATATGATTTTCTTTTTTTCTATTAATGTGGTGAATTACACTAATTAACTTTTAAATGTTAAACAAGACTTAGATTCTTAGAATAAAACTCATTTGTTCATGATATATTATTTCTTCTTATATATCGCTAGATCCAATTAGCTAATAATTTTTTTTTAGGATTTTTGTATCCATGTTTATGAAAAACTTGAGATATTCCTTTCTTATAATTTCCTTGTCAGGTTTTGGCATTAGAGTTATGCTGGCCTCATAAAATGAGTTGAAAACTGTGACCTTTTTTTCCCTTTCTCTGAAGTTATATGTATAATATTTGAATTCCTCCTAAGTATTTCTAAGAATTCACAGAAAAGCAAACAGGATCTGGAGGTTTCTTTGTGAAAAAAATCAAATTATGGGTTTAATTATTTTGTCTTGTTCAATTGCTTTGTTTTTTTGTTTCTTCTCAAAATCTGGAAAATATTTATTCCAGTGCTTATATTCATAAAATAAACTACATTCTCTGTTTTTCCCCTCACTATCTATTGATTTTCTTTTCTGGAATAGCAGAATTAATAGATTTACACTTTATCCCTGCCACTATCTAAATTCAATAAATGATATTATTTTTGTTAGTTTACCTTGGTATTACTGATATGCTATCTCTGTTACTTAATCTATTGGTTTTAAAGACAATGTTGTAACACCTCATCACAAAAGATAAAGGAATTATTATACCCAACTTCCCACTCTTTTTTGCTTTCCCTTCTAATTTTTTTGATATACAATTTCAAAATTTTTCAGTCTGTGTATTTATGTTTTGTTCTTAACCATAAGCCCTAATTTTTCTTTTTTCTTTTCATTATACAGCTAAATGGACTCTGTGTTCATGGTCAGCCCCTTGCCTACAGTTTCTGTATTTTCTTGGTTGGCTGATGTTTGTCTTCTGGTAGTTTCTCCTCAAAAAGGTCATGAAAAATATATATGCATAGTATGTGGAGATCCCCCCCAATTTTTTTTTTTTATGTGCTGCTTTAATGACAATTTAGTTGGGTTTATAGTTCTTAGGACATTCCTTGTTTCCTCAGGGACATTTTAGCTATTGGTCTATTATCATTGAATATTGAATGTTGCTGTGGAGTTATCTGAGACCAACCTAAAACCTTTTCCATAGGAGATTGATAGTTTTCTTTACTTTAAAAAAGAAATTAATGTAAATATAATAACCAAATGTGTAATACCAGCTTCATATAAGAGCTGGTAGCATTTGAGGGAAATTTTTGTTTAGATTCAATTTGGGTAAGTATAAAAAGTCTCCCTACCTAAGGAATGGGGTCAAAACAGAAAATATACCTCAAAACATGTCTTTTAGAGAAATAATTATTTCCTTGGGCATTATAATACTTGAAAATGAATTCCTCACTTCAAAAATTGTGATAGTACAAGATTAAAAGTTGTATTTAACCCCATTTTCATTGAGTCCATCAGTGAGTCTATCAGTGGAAGAGACTCTAAGTAAATCAATGGAGATTGACAAATGCCAACATGGAGATATTTTATTCATTTCTTTACTCCTTCCTTTGAATAAGAACAGCCTTCCTGGCATTCATGGTTCCAAGGTCCAATGTGAGTTCAGCACCATTAGAAAAAGAGACAAAGGAAAAGAGAACACTCAGATTTTGTATTTAGGTCTGTTGGAGAGATAGCTTAATCAGAAAAACAAGGACCCTTGAAAGTAAGTACAGAGAGTGGAAAGTAGAGACATGGAATCTCAGTTCCCTTCATCATTGCTGAATATCTCCAAAGGTTTCTTAAACGTTTATTTCTTTTTCTGCAAAATTGTAAAAATTTCCTTTATTTCAAAAACGTCTCTTAAAAAAGTCAGTTCTGGGAGTCTTTGAAAGTTTAGGCCATTTAAAAATGCATATTATTAATTTTCTTGAGTTAATAGCCATTATGGTCTAGCAGTGTGTATAATATACATCAAGGGACATCTTAAAAAGCATATTATCATAAAATGCATATTTAAGGACTTTCTACCTTCATAAATTGAATTTAATAGATTATAACAACTCCAGTGGGCCCATTAGGGTCTTTGGAAAACACAGTTCAGGGCCTTGTTAAAACATATATTCTCTTCATGCCATATCCTACTTAGGGAGTTTGCTCTAGTAGCCTAGAGCTTGAATATGTTTGTCTTGCTTAGTTAAGAAAAATAAAAATAGAAAAGTAAATTTTTTTCAGCAACATAGGAAGAAACCAAATTTACAATTAATTACATTGTTTTTCGCTTCAAATGACATACATAGAAAGGTGTCAATTAAAAGTAATAAGTGCCAGTAAAAGTTTTTAATGACATAGATTATTATGTATATTGAAAAAAAAAAAACCCTCCTTTTATGTGTCCGAAAGGGTGTGTGAAGGTTTATGTGTTTCAGTTTAAGATGACGTTATTAGTTGTTACTTATCAATGGATATACTTTAATGAAAAACATCCAGGATAAAATATATCCAGTGTTTTTCATATTATCGTCTGCAGACTGCCTATATCAGAATCTCCTGGGTGCTTAAAATCCCTGCTCCTGAGTCCCACCATAAATGTACTGGATCGGAAGTCTAGACATGTACCTTGGGAGTTTGCATGTTAATCAACTCCCTCAGAGATTCTTGCACAATAAGTAAAATTTGAGAGCAGTGGTTATTTTAATCTATAAACCTATCCACACAAGGTAGTCAACACCTAGAGTCCTATCTAGACTGAGTTCTGGGTGTACAATCTGACTGCAGAGTCATGTTAGACTCCCTAAACATTCTTCAAGGAATACTTATTTTTGAAACCAACCTTACCTGTACTACCCACTTTGGACCTCTATAAGAAGCCACCAAGTTTTGTGGCTCTGACTCTGAGTCATTAACTCTCACTTTGTAGTAACAGCTGGGAAATTAATAGAGAGGAGAGATTTGAATGCAATTGTCCATTAGAAATCCTCTCCATTGCTAAGACTTGGGGCATTTAAAAAAAATCATTTTGACAGCTTGAGATCAAAAGGCACCACCCCAGAGGTGTCCACTCAAGGCCTGTGGATGTTCAGCAATTATAAGCAGCTTGAATCTACAGCACACCACTAGCTACACCAACACAAAGCACAACAAAACAAAAACCCTCTATCGTGTTCTTTCATTCTATATTCTTCCTCAAAAATGGAAGTATAAAAAAATGGAATTATATTATTTACTAATAACTCTATCTCTTAGTTTTCCCCATTTTCCCTCATTTTAGAAGGACAAACAATAGCTTTTGACCCAGGGAAAAACTGAACTTACCTGTGGCCCAGATAACAAGGCTTATATGGAAGGAGAATTCATTTGCTATTGAGAAGTGTCAACTCTGATGGCTGAAATAAATTTAAAACAAACGTCATGCTGAAAGTCCTTGAAAGGATTGCCTGGTTACTGGTTTCATGAACAGAAAAGTGGTTGTACATAGAGTCATCTAGAGGTGCTTTTATGTGCTTATGAGGTTTTCTAAAAGTTAGGGACAGAAGCATCACCATTCACATCACAGCCCCTCCGTTCACTGGCTTCTAAGACTTGGATCTAACAAAATGCCTCCCAGCTGTGCTTAACTGCTTTGTGGGGTTGGTTCTTGATTGTTGATAAGGATCCCCAGCTGTGCTTACCTAGGAGCCCTCTGGCTAATATTCCTCCTTCTCCTGTAGAGAACCCCTGCTGGAATAGAGTTGTTAATACCATAAAAGTGCCCTATAAAATCTAGTCAAATAGTGGGCTTTCTCAGCCCCAGGTTGCAGTAAATGGAAAATGTGAAAAGTCTGAAATGAAGTACAAACATCGAGTTCTGACATGGGAGGAATAAACTGAGTAAGTAAAAAAGATAATTATCTGGAGCCTTAAAGCTTTAAACTAAATAATCTGATTCATCTAGGTTCTGGGAAGGACTCAGAAATGGTTTGCTGTTGGCCTTGCTGTAGGAGACAGGTATTTATTTTAGTTTTCGGAGTTTTTAAACTTAAATTAGAAGTAATTTAAACGTGCAAAAGTGCAGCATTCTTGCAGTTTTCTTTACCCATTCCTGTAGTTTTATTCCTAATTAACTGCAGCCTTACTTATCAGCGGTTTATAACATTTGAGGCAGGTAGAAACTTACATGTTCTTTCCTCTATTTCTCATACTGGCTAGACCTGACTAACAATTCAATAGTGAATCATGACCCTATCACTGTGTGAGTAATATAGGCCAGAAGATAAAGATAGTACAGTCTAAAGTAGGATTGTATGTCTGAATTATCTGAGAATGGTCCTCATCCTCCACTCCGAGTTTGCTTTTGAGATTTGGCCTTTTCCTGTTAGTTGGTTCACAGATAAAACAGTAAGAAAACAAACCATCCTCACTCCTGATAAGTAAACGCTGTGCTGGGATCAATTTGGGAGAACGAAACACTACTTATGAAGATTCCTAGCATTTCTTATATCTTTTCATGAATCAGACAAAAGAGTTTACTGAGTTCTGTACTAAATGCCCTGGAGGAATTTAAAAAAAAATAGGAAACAATATCCACGTATTAAGAGGCCCTAATACTGTTGGAGATTCAAACCAAACTACTTCCCCCATTTCCCTTGGCAGTCTCGATTTGTCTTCGTGCAACTATCACCTCTCAGGAGGATGATTCCCGAATCTATATCCTGCACCTGCACCTGAGTTCTTTCCTGGTCCACCCCACTGCCTCCTGGACCTATCCTCCCACATGTCTTTATTTCATTAGTTCAGTATGTCTAAAGCAAAACCCTTCTTTCCTCTCACATCTGCTTCTCTTCCTGCATTTGATGTTTTCTATATGTGGTGAAGACATCACCGTCCTCTTAAGCTTCCAGACCCCAAACTTGTCATTTTTGTTAACTCATTTCTCTCTTGTCTCTTGCTTCTGTCCCATCTCATTTCTCATAGCTGCCCTTCTTTTGTATTCCCATGCTATTAACCCAAGTTCCAAATCTCTCCTCTCCCAATAACCTGTCCTACATGTCCAGTTCCATTAATCTCCGAATGTATGGTGTCAGTCTTCTGCTCAAAAAGAATCGGTGGCTCCCCAGTGGCTATAGGAGGATGTCCCGACACCCCCTAACTTGCCCTTCACAGTCTTTTACAAGTTAATCTTGTCTGACTTTCCAACTGAGTTTCTCTTGTTCAGAATCCTGTGTTTTACCCAAACCAACTAACTTGGCCGGTCCCTTTAATTGTGCCTTTACTTTTACCTTTATCTTGTTCTGAAATAGCCTCTTCCATTTCTTTTGCTCTGGATCTTGCCTAAAACATGCCACTAATTATCTTGCCAATAATTAAGTACAGAATTAAATATACACTAAAGTTTAAGAACCTGAGCTCTAGAACAGGACTGCCTGAGTTCAAACCCTGCCACTGACTAGCTGTGTTGAGATACTTTATCTTGCTCTATGTCAATTTCCTCATCTAGAATGTGGGGGATATAGTAATACCTGATCCCTAGTGTCGTGGTGAGGTGAATGAGTTAAAGCTCTGAGGAATAGTATCTCATGCACATAAGATCTTCTATAAATGCTAGACATTAGTTGTGAATAAGTAACTTTTGTCTTCATTTCCAGGGTTTTACCTATTAAGAAATTCTTATACAGGTATCAGAAAGTTTAAGTAGGAATATGTGTAAATGACATATCTCTCTATTTGTGGAGATGAAAAAATATACTTCACTTATCTTTATATAAAGAACCCGTACTCAGGCATAATAAAGAAGTTATCAAGGACAATTTCAACGAACACAAAATATATAGAATAAGGTAATGAATCCCGATGTACATACCAACTGGCTTCAACTCCTGGCCAGTCTTGTTTCAGCTACACCCCATTCTATGTTATTTTGAGGCAATCCCAGACAGTATATGCTTCATCAGTTCAGTGTGCATCTAAATGACAAGAGCTTTTCTTACATAATCATTATACCATTAACACACTTAAAATTTTAACAGTAATTTCTTTTTTTTAAAGATTTTATTTATTTATTTATTTGAGAGAGCGAGAATGAGAGAGAGAGAGCACATGAGAGGGGGAAGGGTCAGAGGGAGAAACAGATTCCCTGCTGAGCAGGGAGCACGATGCGGGACTTGATCCCGGGACTCCAGGATCATGACCTGAGCCGAAGGCAGTCGCTCAACCAACTGAGCCACCCAGGTGCCCTAACAGTAATTTCTTAATGTCATTAGTCATTTGGTATTCAGATTTCCAATAAGATCATAAAAGCTGTAACATTTCTTTAACAATTTGCGTTAGTCAGGGTCAAATAAAGCCCACACATTCCAGTTGGTTGCTGTGCTTTTGAATGTCTATTAATATGTAATATTCCTCTCTCTCTGTCATTTTGTTGTTTTCATTACATTATTTGTTATAGAAGCCAAGTTGTTTGTCTTTTTTTTAATGTTTCTGTAGACTTTTATTTCTATTTAAGTTATATTATACTTTTGCTGGCTTTGAGTATTATAATTTTTGTTGTAATTTTTTTTATTATGTTATGTTAATCACCATACATTACATCATTAGTTTTTGATGTAATGTTCCATGATTCATTGTTTGCCTATAACACCCAGTGCTCCATTCAATACGTGCCCTCTTTAATACCCATCACCAGGCTAACCCATCCCCCCACTCCCCTCCCCTCTAGAACCCTCAGTTTGTTTCTCACAGTCCATAGTCTCTCATGGTTCGTCTCCCCCTCCGATTCCCCCCTTCATTTTTCCCTTCCTACTATCTTCTTCTTTTTTTTTAACATATAATGTATTATTTGTTTCAGAGGTACAGGTCTGTAATTCAACAGTCTTACACAATTCACAGTGCTCACCATAGCACATACCCTCCCCAATGTCTATCACCCAGCCACCCCATCCCTCCCACCCCCCACCACTCCAGCAACCCTCAATTTGTTTCCTGAGATTAAGAATTCCTCATATCAGTGAGATCATATGATACATGTCTTTCTCTGATTGACTTATTTTGCTCAGCATAATACCCTCCAGTTCCATCCATGTCGTTGCAAATGGCAAGATTTCATTCCTTTTGATGGCTGCATAATATTCCATTGTATATATATACCACATCTTCTTTATCCATTCATCTGTTGATGAACATCTTGGCTCTTTCCATAGTTTGGCTATTGTGGACATTGCTGCTATAAACACTGCGGTGCACATACCCCTTCGGATCACTACATTTGTATCTTTGGGGTAAATACCCAGGAGTGCAATTGCTGGGTTGTATGGTAGCTCTCTTTTCAACTTTTTGAGGAGCCTCCATACTGTTTTCCAGAGTGGCTGTGCCAGCTTGCATTCCCACCAACAGAAGCCAAGTTGTTTGTCTTGAAGAATTTTCCAGTCTGGATTTGCTGATTATATTTCTAAGGGGTAATTTAATACATTTCTATCTCCTCTGTGTTTGCTTTCAATGGTAGTTAGATCAGATTTAGGTGTAATATTTTAGGCAACACTACTTTATAAATTTTGCTGTCAGAAGCAATAAAATGTCTGGAAATTTCTGTGATGATTGCAGCTGTTGGTCATCAATACCTATATCCATTAATTTATTTAGGGTTGTAAAATATTTTAATTTTATCATTTCCTCTACATTAATTAGCTATAATATTTTTATAAGGAGGGACTTCCCCTCACCTACTCTCTGATTACCCAGTGGTATGGTTCACAAAGAAAGTCCTGATAAATGCTTGATTCTTTCCATTTTTCAAAATAATGAGTTGATTCTCTAGTATGTTACAATGCTTACCAAATTATGTTTATTTTATTTCTTTTTTAGTATTATGAACCTGTTTTAATCCATTGTAGTTATCCTTATTGATCCTCAAATTGTCCCGTTCTTTGTCAGCCTCTTCCAGTTAGCCTCTGAGCCCCTTGACATAAACCAGGAATCTTTGACTTCTCCCTTTCTCTGTTATATCCTAACCATAGTTCAAGGTCTAACTTAATTTTCATCTCCAACGTGAAGGCTTTCTAACCACACCTGTTCACCATACTTATCTCACCCCCAAATCCCTCTGGGTCTCAATGTTGTGGACTCCTTTGTCAATTGTCAGAGGCTGATCTTCCCCAAATAACAATGCTGAGTCTTCATATCCCCAGTCCTTGGCATAAGGCTTCACATAGAGTTGTCATGTGATTAATTTGTTTGATTACTTAATACTGCTTTACTTAAGTAGACTTATAGTTACATGAATTTTCCTTAGTCAAAGTTCAATGAGTAAAACTAAACCACAAACTTTATAAAATAATATCAGCAAAACTGTGAAAGCAAAAATAGTACAGAAAACACTCATATACCCTTTACCTCCTATGGTGGATTATTTATGTTCTCTCCCTCCACCTCTCTCTCTCTCTCTCTCTATACACAAGCACACACACACACGCACATATAAATATACATAATTTACATATATTTACATTATATATTTATACATAATATGCATATTCATAGATTATATGCATATGTATTTTCTATATGACTTGGGAATAAGTTACATAAATCACAGCCCTTTAACCCTAAATATTTCATTATATATTTTCTAAGAATAGGGATATTCTTATATAACCACAGTATAATTACAAGTATCATAAACTTACATCAATTCCTTGCAATTTTTTTCTTAATAAAAATAAGTAACATTTATTGGCAGTTTATTTACCGTTCACAGGGAGCAGCTCAAAACAATGCCAAGAGATTGATATTATTAGGCCAAGTTGATTGATAAGAAAACTGAAGCTCAGAAAGGCTGTGATTTTACTGATGTTAAATACTTTGCTCTTTATATCTTGCTAACTCTAATTGAATGAGACCTCCTAGAAAAGTTTATAGAAGATTTAATGCTGAAACAAGCAAAAAAGAGACCCCTCTGGTCCTTGCATGCTAGTCAGAGAAAGAACAAGTCACTGGACCTCACAGTTGAGATCTGCCTGTGATGATTGTGGAGAGTTTCCTCCTAGATCTGTAATTCTCACTGGATCCTGTGCAGCAGCTGCAAAAGACTGAATTGTCTCTCCCAGATGAGAATAAAGTTTCATCTCCTTCCCTCATCAGCAAAATGAAATGAAATGGTGGATTTTGAGAAGGGCCTGAAATACCATTGCAAGCATTGTTATAATTCGGAAAATTTTACATTAGTACACAGATGATTTGGCAGTTTTGAGAATTCATTCTAGATGTGGCACCAGTTCCAAATCAGCCTGAGAAACTGTCATTTAAAATGCCATTATTTTACTCAAAATTCCTCCTGATGATATTTCATTCACAAGACATTTGTGGGAGACCTAATATTTGCCTCTGCCTGTGTGCATCTGAGAATGGGTAGACCAGTCAAATGATTTTGAAGAATGGGCCTGTATTAACTTAGCTCACATCCTGCCCATTCTCATGCCCTGCCCATGCTTTTTCCACCTCCTCAGATATTACCTTAGGCCTGGCTTCCCCAAAGAGACATCCTCTTGGTATATCACATTACCCAGGATTTATTTCTGCTATGTTGCCTCCTTCCTTTTTAAAATCAAATGTTCTCTTTCTCTGACTGACTTATTTCACTTAGCATTATCTCTCTAGGTCCATCCAGTACCACATGATTTCACTCATATGTGGAATTTAAGAAACTATAGGAACAAAGGGGAAAAAATGAGAGAGAGAAAGAGAGAGAGAGAGAGAAAGCAAGAATCAGACTAATTATAGAGAACAAACTGATGGTTACCAGAGTGGGGAGGGGGCGGTCTGGGGGAGTGATGGGTTGAAATAGGTGATGGGGATTAAGGAGGGCACTTGTTGTGATGAGAACCAGGTGATGTATGGAAGTGTTAAATCACTATATTGTACACTTGAAACTAATATTATCCTATATGTTAACGATACTGGAATTAAAATAAAACTGAAATAAAAAATAACAAAATTTTAAAAATGGGAATGGGGAAAAAGCAAATCAGATATTCTCCTTCCACCTCTTCCTCTCCTCAGCTAATCTGAAAATAACTTATATCTTATTATTTGTCATTCCTAATGTAGTGACCACAATTTTAAGCAAAGTGGGAAGGGCGGGATGTGGCATACCATCTTGCCAACATGGTACATTGGGACCATTTCAGTGGACACATTAGTTTACTGTTACATGTTAGTATTTATAGTACTCATGACAATAGTTCTTTGAATGTCTCCTTTGTCCCAGTACCACAAAATCAATTTCTGTGAAGCTTGGAAGTTCTGACACTACATCAACAAACATGAAAGACCACTGCCTAATAGTAGATTTCCCAAAGGTCTCCCTTTCTACAAAAGAGTCTTGAATTCTAGACTCTGTATGAATATCAACTGGGTGGCTTTCCTGCCAGCAATTAGCCAAGTTAACTGAGTAGACAAGACTAGGGAAACTTAATAGTGGATGATTTGAACTTATGTGAAACCATCTGTTGTTTAACCAGAATCATGCCATCGGTTAGTTAGCAAATCAAAGATAAGATCACTTGATATTTTGAACTCCAAGGATCTTCTAAATTCTTTACTTATACTAACATTTTTGTGCCTAAAATTATTCTAAGTAATGGACAGTAACATGATCTTGGAAATGGTTTGTGATACATCAGTGAGAGTGTTTCTTAAAAGAGGATCTTCTCTTCATATATGAAATTTGAACCAAATTAAATTTATAATCTGTAATTATTAATCTATCTGCGTTTTTAGTTGCTAAAGGAAATTAATATAAGCTGATTCTGTAGAAGTTATTTTGTTAGATTAAGTTTTTCCTCCCCCTTGAAGAGAGAACTTAATTAGGCTTATGTCACAAACGCAATTAGGTGAGTAATCTTGACTCTAATCCATTTAGATAAAGGAATTTTGAACAATTTGTGACATAAATACGTTTATCAAGACAGTCTTGTTGAGACTTTAAAAGCAGGGACATTGGTCTCAAAACAAAATTGTCTCAGCCTTTATCTCTGATCATCCTCGTGTCCTTATGAACTCTGATTTTAAAAGAATCTGGGTAAATGCACCTTACATATAGATTCTTTTATCTCCAGCAATGCAACAATACCAGTTAGGTAGGTGTAGAAGTTATTTGCTTTTATCAGTTAAAAAAATTCAAGAGGTCAACCTGGCAAAGATTCATTCAGCTGTAGAGCCAGATGTGTGATTAGACACAAGCTTCCCGTTTCCAAGCACCAGACTCTGTTCACTAGATCACAGTTAGAACCTTAAGCTCTGGCTTGGCAGTTTTTGAAAAATCTATCGTGTTTCTCAGTCTTTGTTTAGCTTCCAGAAATATAATCAGTGGGCACTTCTGTGTCATTATTGTCATCAATAACAACAACAAAACATTAAATTAGTGATATATATATATATATTAAGATGATAAATCTTAATCACAGATATCCTTTAAGTTAGAAAAGGATATTTTATCTTTCTTAACATATATTGCATTATTTGTTTCAGAGGTACAGATCTGAGATTCAACAGTCCTGCACAATTCACAGCGCTTACCAGAACACATACCCTCCCCAGTGTCCATCACCCAGTCACCCCATCCCTCCCACCCCACCCCCCACTCCAGCAACCCTCAGTTTGTTTCCTGAGATTAAGAATTCCTCATATCAGTGAGGTCATATGATACATGTCTTTCTCTGTTTGACTTATTTCGCTCAGCATAATACCCTCCAGTTCCATCCACGTCGTTGCAAATGGCAAGATCTTATTCCTTTTGATGGTTGCATAATATTCCATTGTATATATATACCACATCTTCTTTATCCATTCATCTGTTGATGGACATCGTGGCTCTTTCCACAGTTTGGCTATTGTGGACATTGCTGCTATAAACATCGGGGTGCACGTAGCCTTTCGGGTCCCTACTTTTGTATCTTTGGGGTAAATACCCAGTAGTGCAATTGCTGGATCATATGGTAGCTCTATTTTCAACTTTTTGAGGAACCTCCATACTGTTTTCCAGAGTGGCTGCACCAGCTTGCATTCCCACCAACAGTGTAGGAGGGTTCCCCTTTCTCCGCATCCCCGCCAACATCTGTCATTTCCTGACTTGTTAATTTTAGCCATTCTGAAGAATGAAGGGGGGGAAATCGGAGGGGGAGAAGAACCATGAGAGACGATGGACTCTGAAAAACAAACTGAGGGTTCTAGAGGGGAGGGGGTTGGGAGGATGGGTTAGCCTGGTGATGGGTATTGAGGAGGGCACGTTCTGCATGGAGCACTGGGTGTTATGCACAAACAATGAATCATGGAACACTATATCTAAAACTAATGATGTAATGTATGGGGATTAACATAACAATAAAAAATTAAAAAAAAAAAAAAGGGAAGGGAAAAAAGAAAAAAAAAAAAAAAAAAGAAAAGGATATTTTATTTAGAAGAGTTCTACTTTATAACTTCTTTTCATTAGTTAATCTATATATGTGATTAGTAAAGATACTACATACTTTTTTTTTTTTAGTTTTCAAATTTACAACATTTAGGCAAAGGGGATTTGCTTAAAGATATTCCTTAACTTATTGATTCTTAATAGTATATAGAAAACAAGACATTTTAATGGTTTAAAGTACTGAAAAGCTGACTATATCATAAATGTATGTGGAACGTTTAAACCTTTATAATTTACAAAACAAATGTGTTTAAATTGTTTCTGATCTATAGCAAGTAGATTTACTTTCATACCAATAGACCAGAGAATAACACAAATCAAATAGTCTCTACACTAAATTTATTTTGTTAAAAGTTTGCAATGAGGGCGCCTGGGTGGCTCAGTTGGTTAAGCGACTGCCTTCGGCTCAGGTCATGATCCTGGAGTCCCAGGATCGAGTCCCACATCGGGCTCCCTGCTCGGCGGGGGGTCTGCTTCTCCTTCTGACCCTCTTCCCTCTCATGCTCTCTGTCTCTCATTCTCTCTCTCTCAAATAAATAAATAAAATCTTTAAAAAAAAAAAAGTTTGCAATGATACATATGTGTGTGTGTATATATATGTGTTTAAACATATATATTTAAACATATATGTCACATATATATAACATAAAATACATATGTAGGATAGAAGGATAACTGGTAAACTATGTGCATATATAGGAAAAATCTAAATAATTCCAGCAAAAAGAAAAATAAATAACAAAGAAGATGAGAAAGGCTATAACAATAAATGCATTCTCCACCCTACCTACAGATTGATCAGAAAAGGATACAAGCCCTATGCATTTGAGGTGCTAGAATACTTCTATCCAAACTGCTGGATGATGACGAAGCTATTCAGACAGAAGAGTGATCCTAAGGAAGCCAGTTTATGTGAATCCCAGTAGATAAACAAGATAGAAATAAGAGAGATAAATAAGAGAAATAAACAAGACAGAAACAAGAGCCAAAAACTTCCCAAGCTTGATGAAAAATATTGATATAAGATCCAGGGAGTTCAATAGATCCCAGATAGGATAAACATAAAGAGAACCACATCTAGACACATTGTAGTCAAACTGCTGAAAACCAAAGACAAACAGTAAATTTGGAAAGCATCAGGAGAAAAACAATTCATCATGTGCATGGAACCACAATGAGAACAATGGCTAATGTCGCTTTAGAAATAGTGAAGACCAGAAGGCAATGGAATGACATGCTCAAAAAGAAATTGTCAATTACGAACTCTATATCCAGTAAAACTATCTTTCCCATATGAAGGCAAAAATAAGGATATTTCCAGATAACAAAAAATGAAATGAGTTCTTTGCTAGCAGACATGACCCACATGAGTTTCTAAAAGAAGTCTTTCAGGCTGAAAATCCATAGGAAGGAATGAAAAGCACTGGAAATTGTAAATATATGGGTCAATGTAAAAACTTCTGATAGATATTCATATATAGATATATAATATATAGATTACATTCTCTTAATTTAAAAGCCTATTTTTAAAGCAAAACTTTAACACTGTGCTATTAGGTTTATAACATATAGCTATAACATACTTAATATATATTGTATATGACAGCAGTAGTACACAGAAAGGGGAAAGAAATGGAGCTAAATTGCAGCAAAGTTGCCATAGTTTACTGAAATTAAGTTGATGTTAACTGGAATCGATTGTGATAAATTAAAGATGCATATTGAAATGCTAGAGCAATTACTTTTTAAAAATCTTAAAAAAGACTAATACTCATAAGAGAAAACTAAAACAGTATGGTAAAAATATCTTTTGAATAAAACGAAAGCAGTAAATAACAAAGGAATGAAAAAGATATGAGACATATAGAAATCAGATAAAGTAGAAACTTCTGTCTAACCTAGTGTTACAAAGGATTTCTTCTTTGTGCTACAATTTTTTAGTTTTGCAGTTTACATTTGAGTCTAAAATCCATCCAAGTTAATTTTCATGTAGGGTGCGATTTATTGACCAAAACTCATTTTTACATGGATATCTATCATACCAAAAATTACATTAAGTGTGATATTAAAGTCATATAGAAATGCAAATGACCTGGTACAGTCAAAGCAACTCTGAAAACAAACAACCAGACAAAACCAGAAGGCTAATATTGCCTGATTTCAACATTTATCATAAACTATCAAGAAAGTATAGTGTTCACGTAAGGATAGAAAAATAGACCCTTGGAAAAGAATAGAGTCCAGAATTAACCACATATACATGCAACTTATTTTTAAGAGAGGTACAAAAACAATTCAGCAGATAACATATAGTTTTTTTCAACAAAACTCCTGGAGCAATTAGATATTCATGTAAAAAGATAATTTTAGTATATATCTCCCACATTATCCATAACATTTACATTTATCCATTTACATTTGTCTATTTATAAATAACTAAATTCATTTGTAAACGTAGATATGACACTAAAAGGAGACTTCATAAAAGAAAAAGTTGACGTATTAGAGTTTATCAAGTCCTTATAAGATCAAAGTAATTGAGCAAATAACTTCAGATAATAGGAAGAGTTCTTTGACCCTGTGAAAGTCACCTATGTCCTCTGAGTTGGTGATTTACCATCAATAAATGGGGATGAGAATACCCACCTCATAAGGTTATTGCTAGAATTAAACTATGTATAGCACTTGGCACAAGTCTGGCATATAATAAGGTGTATAGAACAGAAGCTAGTATGTTATTGATAGTATCTATTGAAATATTAGTAATATTAATATCTACCTGCATTGTGGATAATAATGGACTAATTCAAACTCTATAAAAGGGTTTCATTACTTACCTATTGTAGTATTTTGAATACCGAAGCACTACAATTCTGTTTGGAAAACATTAACTTTTGGTATAGTTTTGAAATTAGTTTCACCAAAGAATGGGTATTAGAAAAATCTTAAATGTAATCTAATTTCCATTTATCTTCTTTCCTGTGGTTGGGATTTCATTTAAGTTTGCATCGGACCAGAATGATTTATTGTATTTTCAAAGAAACCTCTAGAGAAGTTCTGTTGGCTTTGTTTTTGAATCCTTTTTGCTTTTGAACTTATCCAAACACTGGGAAACAATCTGAATGCATTTTCTAACAACCTCTGATGTCAAATCAGTTTTCTTTAATTCTAGCTTAAATCTTTAATGCTGTAGTTTTGTTTTTACTCATTTTCTTCTCAATGGAGAAAAAGGAACAGCTGGTTACTATTGTCAAATTTCTTTTGTTTGGGATTTATTAAGTATGCAACTCTTGAATATCTTTCTTTTTCCTGTCTGCATACACAACTCCCACTGGTTTTTTTGGAGGATGGTAGAATTTGCAATGGAAAGGCTTTAGAACTCACCTGTATTAACATATAACCTGATGAATTGATACCAGTTAAAATATTAATTGTCATCTAGCATTTCTTATGTATTCCTTGTGGTGAATTGGCTGATTTGTTTTATGCTCAGTTACCAGTTGGATATTATTCTTTTTCTTATAAATGATAAAAACTCTTTGCATAGTAATGATGTTAACTATTAAGCCACCATATGATACTTTTCCCCATCTTATCATTTGCCTTTTAGTTTAGTTTATAATATTTTGCCTTACAAGTTTATAATTAATATTTTGTCAAATATATTTTTCCTATTATCAATTTCTTCTTTTGGTTCCATACTTAGAGTCACCTTACTCATCATAAGCTCTGAGCTATGTTCACTTATATTTTTTCTGTCCCTTTAATATTTTTATTTTTAAGTGTAAGCCATCCAGAATTAGCTTTCATGCAGGATTGCACATTTATTCCTAATGAAGTTTGTGTTGTTAATTTTATAGCATATTGTTTCAGTCTGTTGTAACATTCCACATCATGAATCTGTTGCATATATAATGATAGTGTGTAATATATCAGTGGTTCTCAACTGGAGGCAATTGTACCTTCTACGGAAAATTTGGCATTATCTAGAGACATTTTTATTTGTCAGGACTGAGCGTAGACAGGATAGGGGAGAGACCGACAGCTGGACTCTAGTGAGTAGAAGCCAGTGATGAGATTAAATATCCTACAGTGTACAGGATAGCTCTCATAACAAAGACCTGTCAATAATGTCAAGATGAAAAGACCTTAATAGGTGAGGGAGAGGGAGAAATCCATTGAGTACCATTCTCCCAGTTACGCGCTCGCCGATAGTAGTATTGCCTGTGCTATATTTCTGTTTCCTACTTGAGGGACACTGGAAGAGACTTTGCGTCCCGCTTTACAGAAATCCAGATATACATTGCATTTTTTATCATCCCTGGACTGTTTCAAAAGCAAATGAGCTGAATAGTTTTAGAGCACACGCCCCGGAGCCATGCTGCCTAAACTGAAACAGATTCTGCCCCTTAGTTGTATGACCTTGAGCAACATATATAACCTCTCTGTCTTCAGTTTCCTCATCTGTAAAATGAGAGTAATAGTCATATCCTTATCCCGGATTGTCACAGAATTACAAGATGCTTAAAGCAATGCTTGACATGTAGTAAACATTATAGGGATTTGGTAACAATGATAGTAAAGTAAGTGACTTGGTTTTTGTGAAACTCGTTTGATCACAGTGACGTACTTGCTTTTTATATAATTATACTTTTTAAAATCCATTGCAGATTTTTGCCAATGATCAAACTGAAGCAGCATGTTTCTTCTTTAGCCTTCTGCCACATCTCTTTTCCTCTTGCCATGCAGCATAAACCCCATCAGACTATCAACTCTGTACTCTCTATAGGTATATTTAACTTTTATTACCACAGTCAGGCTTGCAGATTTCCTTATAGGCACAGATCTCTTTACTATAGAGTTGCTTATTTTTTCCTCCTGTGAAAACCATTAATTTTGAATAAAGATTATATTCATTTTTAGTTACATTCTGAAAGTTAATGATGATATATCCATGGAATTAGATTTGTATCCTTGTGCTAAAAATTTCAATTCATTCTATTAACATTGCTGAACACATTTTGTGTCACCACATAGACACCGTGTTGTTTATTATCCCCCTTACTAGATAGATATTTTCTTCTGTGTATTTCTGAGCCTCTCAATTCTTATTTTGTTTTCTGTCCTATATGACATCCTCTGGGACAGCACTGTTCAATGAAATTTTCTGTGACATAGAAGTGTTCTGCTCTGCACAGTCCAATAGTGTAGGTACTGTTGAGCCCTTGAAATGAGCCTAGGGCAATTGAAGAACTAAGTTTTAGATTTTATTTAATCTTTTTTTTATTATGTTAATCACCATACATTACATCATTAGTTTTTCATGTAGTGTTCCATGATTCATTGTTTGCATATAACACCCAGTGCTCCATTCAGTACGTGCCCTCTTAATACCCATCACCAGGCTGACCCATCCCCCCACCCCCCTCCCCTCTAGAACCCTCAGTTTCTTTCTCAGAGTCCATAGTCTCTCATGGTTCCTCTCCCCCTCCGATATCCCCCCCTTCATTTTTCCCTTCCTGCTGTCTTCTTCTTCTTCTTTTTTTTTTTTTTTTAACATATAATATATTATCTGTTTCAGAGGCACAGGTCTGTGATTCAACAGTCTTACACAATTCACCGCGCTCACCATAGCACATACCCTCCCCAATGTCTATCACCCAGCCACCCCATCCCTCCCACCCCCCACCACTCCAGCAACCCTCAGTTTATTTCCTGAGATTAAGAATTCCTCATATCAGTGAGATCATAGGATATATGTCTTTCTCTGATTGACTTATTTCGCTCAGCATAATACCCTCCAGTTTCACCCACGTCATTGCAAATGGCAAGATTTCATTCCTTTTGATGGCTGCATAATATTCCATTGTATATATATACCACTTCTTCTTTATCCATTCATCTGTCGATGGACATCTTGGCTCTTTCCATAGTTTGGCTATTGTGGATATTGCTGCTATAAACACTGGGGTGCACATACCCCTTCAGATCACTACATTTGTATCTTTGGGGTAAATACCCAGTAGTGTAATTGTTGGGTCATATGGTAGCTCTCTTTTCAACTTTTTGAGGAGCCTCCATACTGTTTTCCAGAGTAGCTGCAACAGCTTGCATTCCCACCAACAGTGTAGGAGGGTTCCCCTTTCTCCGTATCCCCACCAACATCTGTCGTTTCCTGACTTGTTCATTTTAGCCATTCTGACTGGTGTGAGGTGGTATCTCATTGAGGTTTTGATTTGGAATTCCCTGATGCCGAGCGGTGTTGAGCACTTTTTCATGTGTCTGTTGGCCATTTGGATGTCTTCTTTGGAAATATGTCTGTTCATGTCTTCTGCCCATTTCTTGATTGGATCATTTGTTCTTTGGGGGTTGAGTTTGATAAGTTCTTTACAGATTTCGGATACTAGCCCTTTATCTGATATGTCATTTGCAAATATCTTCTCCCATTCTGTCGGCTGTCTTTTGGTTTTGTTGATGGTTTCCTTTGCTGTGCAAAAGCGTTTTATCTTGATGAGGTCCCAATAGTTCATTTTTGCCCTTGCTTCCTTTGCCTTTGGCACTGTTTCTAGGAAGAAGTTGCTGCGGCTGAGGTCGAAGAGGTTGCTGCCTGTGTTCTCCTTTAGGATTTTGATGGACTCCTGTCTCACATTTAGGTCTTTCAACCATTTGGAGTCTATTTTTGTGTGTGGTGTAAGGAAATGGTCCAGTTTCATTCTTCTGCATGTGGCTGTCCAATTTTCTCAACACCATTTGTTGAAGAGACTGTCTTTTTTCCATTGGACATTCTTTCTTGCTTTGTCGAAGATGAGTTGATCATAGAGTTGAGGGTCCATTTCTGGGCTCTCTATCCTGTTCCATTGATCGATGTGTCTGTTTTTGTGCCAGTACCATACTGTCTTGATGATGACAGCTTTGTAATAGAGCTTGAAGTCCGGAATTGTGATGCCACCAGCTTTGCTTCTCTTTTCCAACATTCCTCTGGCTATGCGGGGTCTTTTCTGGTTCCATACAAATTTTAGGATTACTTGTTCCATTTCTTTGAAAAAAGTGGATGGTATTTTGATGGGGATTGCATTGAATGTGTAGATTGCTCTAGGTAGCATTAACATCTTCACGATATTTGTTCTTCCAATCCATGAGCATGGAACGTTTTTCCATTTCTTTGTGTCTTCCTCAGTTTCTTTCATGAGTATTTTATAGTTTTCTGAGTACAGATCCTTTGCCTCTTTGGTTAGATTTATTCCTAGGTATCTTATGGTTTTGGGTGCAATTGTAAATAGGATCGACTCCTTAATTTCTCTTTCTTCTGACTTGTTGTTGGTGTATAGGAATGCCACTGACTTCTGTGCATTGATTTTATATCCTGCCACTTGACTGAATTCCTGTATGAGTTCTAGCAGTTTTGGGGTGGAGTCTTTTGGGTTTTCCACATAAAGTATCATATCATCTGCAAAGAGTGAGAGTTTGACTTCTTCCTTGCCAATTTGGTTGCCTTTTATTTATTTTTGTTGTCTGATTGTTGTGGCTAGGACTTCTAATACTATGTTGAATAGCAGTGGTGATAGTGGACATCCCTGCCATGTTCCTGACCTTAGGGGGAAAGCTCTCAGTTTTTCCCCATTGAGAAGGATATTCGCTGTGGGTTTTTCATAGGTGGCTTTTATGATATTGAGGTATGTACCCTCTATCCCTACACTCTGAAGAGTTTTGATCAAGAAAGGATGCTGTATTTTGTCAAATGCTTGTTCTGCATCTATTGAGAGGATCATATGGTTCTTGTTCTTTCTTTTACTAATGTATTGTATCACATTGATTGATTTGCGGATGTTGAACCAACCTTGCAGCCCAGGGATAAATCCCACTTGGTCGTGGTGAATGATCCTTTTAATGTACTGTTGGATCCTATTGGCTAGTATTTTGGTGAGAATTTTTGCATCCATGTTCATCAAGGATATTGGTCTGTAATTCTCCTTTTTGATAGGGTCTTTGTCTGGTTTTGGGATCAAGGTAATGGTGGCCTCATAAAATGAGTTTGGAAGTTTTCCTTCCATTTCTATTTTTTGGAACAGTTTCAGAAGAATAGGTATTAATTCTTCTTTAAATGTTTCGTAGAATTCCCCTGGGAAGCCATCTGGCCCTGGGCTTTTGTTTGTTGGGAGATTTTTGATGACTGCTTCAATTTTCTTAATGGTTATAGGTCTGTTCGGGTTTTCTATTTCTTCCTGGTTCAGTTTTGGTAGTTGATACATCTCTAGGAATGCATCCATTTCTTCCAGATTATCTAATTTGCTGGCGTATAGTTGCTCAGAATATGTTCTTATAATTGTTTGTATTTCTTTGGTGTTACTTGTGATCTCTCCTCTTTCGTTCATGATTTTATTTATTTGGGTCATTTCTCTTTTCTTTTTGATAAGTGTGGCCAGGGGTTTATCAATCTTGTTAATTCTTTCAAAGAACCAGCTCCTACTTTCATTGATCTGTTCTACTGTTCTTTTGGTTTCTATTTCATTGATTTCTGCTCTGATCTTTATGATTTCTCTTCTCCTGCTGGGTTTAGGCTTTATTTGCTGTTCTTTCTCCAGCTCCTTTAGGTGTAGGGTTAGGCTGTGTATTTGAGACCTTTCTTGTTTCTTGAGAAAGGCTTGTATTGCTATATACTTTCCTCTTAGGATTGCCTTTGCTGCATCCCAAAGATTTTGAACAGTTGTGTTTTCATTTTCATTGGTTTCCATGAATTTTTTTAATTCTTCTTTAATTTCCTGGTTGACCCTTTCATTCTTTAGTAGGATGCTCTTTAGCCTCCATGTATTTGAGTTCTTTCCGACTTTCCTCTTGTGATTGAGTTCTAGTTTCAAAGCATTGTGGTCTGAAAATATGCAGGGGATGATCCCAATCTTTTGGTACCGGTTGAGACCTGATTTGTGACCTAGGATGTGATCTACTCTGGAGAATGTTCCATGGGCACTAGAGAAGAATGTGTATTCTGTTGCTTTGGGATGGAATGTTCTGAATATATCTGTGAAGTCCATTTGGTCCAGTGAGTCATTTAAGGTCTTTATTTCCTTGTTGATCCTTTGCTTAGATGATCTGTCCATTTCAGTGAGGGGGGTGTTAAAATCCTCCACTATTATTGTATTGTTGTCGCTGTGTTTCTTTGCTTTTGTTATTAATTGGCTTATATAATTGGCTGCTCCCATGTTAGGGGCATAGATATTTACAATTGTTAGATCTTCTTGTTGGATAGACCCTTTAAGTAGGATATAGTGTCCTTCCTCATCTCTTATTATAGTCTTTGGTTTAAAATCTAATTGGTCTGATATAAGGATTGCCACCTC